>NW_024067722.1:630000-904422 GCF_009389715.1 Phoenix dactylifera | reverse complement strand
CGGCCCGAATTGACCACGCCGGCGCCGTCGGCCGGCCGAATCTCCCAAAAGGAACTTCCGAAACAGGGAAGTAAAACCCACTGATTCCCATCGTTTCTCTCCCCTTAAATCAAAAAAAAATAGGTCTATGTTGTCTTGCTCACCTCCGGTCGTCGACGAGTGTTTCCCGGCGGCGATGGCGGCTCTGGGGACGACGAGGCTCCGGCGATCTTCTCAAAAGAGGGGAAAAAGAAGAGGAAGGGATGGGAAGGATGGGCTCTCAGAGAAAAGAGAAAGGGAGAGAGAGAGAGAGAGAGAGGAGAGAGGGAAGAGGGAAGAGGGAAGAGGGGGGTGGGGCGGAGATCCCGCTGGCCGTTCGCGGCCGCGCGTGTTCATCGTGGGAAGACCACAATGAACAGACTGAAGTCGGCATCCATTGCCGACTTCAGTTCATTGGGCCCAAGAACGGGCCCAATTTCAGGTCTTTACAGGATCTCTTTACTTTGTCTTCACTTTGTGCAAAATCTTCAGATGAGGCCAAGTTTCCACCTATTAGGCCTAGATGATGAGAATGAGGTGGCTTCAAAGATGGAGACTAGCTCCATACGTCAGCTTTGGCATCAAAATGGGAGGTGCCCCAAGGACACCATCCCTATTAGGAGGACCAAGAAGGATGATGTGATGAGAGCCAGCTCTGTCGAAAGATACGGAAAGAAGAGGCACCATCCCTAGTAGGAGGACCAAGAAGGATGATGTGAACAATGGATGGACAACAAAAATAAATATTTTTCTTTTTGTATATTCAAGTAATTAAATAGCCCGCAAGAAAGAGAGAGAAATCTTGTTATGAAAATCCTTCATTATGGAGGAAACAATTGATGGACAATTAATTTGATAATCAGATAAGCTTTTTCAATTAATGCACAAAATTAAGCAGAATCTGTGGCATTTAATTTAAGTAAGAATATTCTTGATATATAAGTAAGATATTCTTTGATATATAATAGGCAACCAGGAAGAAGAAGTTTGTTATATATATATTGGATGGTGTATGTTTTATTTTCATTGAAAGGGTTTGAAAGAAAGGGCTATGGAGGTGCACATAGTATGAGCCATGGCCTGGTCGCACTATTGCTGGTGATGATTTGCTTATCTTGCATCATGGTCTAGAGTGTGGGCTACAATCGAGCAGTTCGAGGTGCAGCAACACCTGATTCGATTGGATAAACCTGTCAAAAGCATCAAGGTCTACCATCCCACTATTCTTTCAATTATTTTTTTTTTTTGATTTTTTGTAAGAAACATTTTTTGTTCATTGTAAAGAGTTTTAAGAAGATTTTATAAATTATTTTAATCAGAAATGTATTTTGAAAATATTTTTTGTTTTCACCTTTTTTGTTGGTTCAGTACAATCCCATCAAGTTTCTACTGTTAATTTTTCCTCTTCTTATCACAACTTATTTTTTTTTTGGCATTTTTCCACTGTTATGCTTCTTAATTTGTGGTTTCATTTGCTCTAATGTTTGTTTCTTTAAAAACGAGCCCGATGGGGATATCATAGACTGTGTCCATATCTCTCATCAGCCAGCCTTCGATCATCCTTCGCTCAAAAAACCATACTATCCAGGGTGTGCTCTCTTCCCTTCACACTTTCTATTCTTTTCAAGTCCTTCACCTTTTCACTTAATGTTTACACCTAGCAGTCTCGTTTACTTTGTCTTTCACTTTATGCAAAATCTTCAGATGAGGACCAAGTTTCCACCCATTAGGCTTATATGATGAGAAGAGGGTGGCATCAAAGATGGAAACTAGCTCCATACCTCAACTTTGGCATCAAAATGGGAGGTGCCCAGAGGACACCATCCCTATTAGGAGGACTAAGAAGGGCGATGTGCCGAGGGCTAGCTTTATCGAAAGATTTGGAAAGAACATGCGTAGGACAATCCAAATGCCAACTTCTATAGAATCCAACAGGAATAATAATAGGCATGAGGTATATAGTTTTGAAAATTTATGAAAAGGAGTAACCTTGGAGTGAAGTATCTCTAACCTTTCCCATTTGTGTTTGTTGGTGGGTTTTCTTGAGTAGCATGCAATTGTTTATGTAAGGGGAGGTAAGTACTTATGGAGCAAAGGCAACCATAAATGTGTGGAACCCGAAGCTGGAACACGAAGATGAGTTCAGTCTGTCCTCAACTTTGGATTCTTGGGGGTCCTACAGAGGTTCTCAATACCATCGAAGCTGGCTGGCATGTATATTATTGCTTCAATTTCGGAATAAATGGAAAGTAGTTTTTAATTATATGAAATTTTGAAAGTTCTCGCTTCATGCATTAATTAACTACAGCCGGTTACTCTTTGGTGTGGAAAAAATCAGGTTGATCCATTTCTGTATGGAGATCATAGAACAAGGACTATTTACTTTCTGGACGGTAGGTAACATTTCTTCATTTTTCCGTATTTTCTATGGTTGTTTCTATTAGTTTCCGTCTTTCCTTATGTTGTCCTACCTTATCTTCCAAGTGTTTTTGATAAGTTATCTTATATTGTTCATTATTTTTAGTTTTTGGTTCTTTCTGGTCAATTATATGATAGAGATGAGTGCCACAGACATTCCTGATTTCGACGTCAGACAACATAAGGCAACAATTATGAAAAATTGGAAGGCTTCTAATATTTTTCACATGAAATTGTAGGGTGACGGTTATAAATCAGAGTAGCTGCCTACAACCTACAATGCTCTGGGTTGTTCAAGTCAACAAGGAGGGGTATGCATTGGGAGCCAACATTTACCCCATTCTAGCTGTGGTGGACGCCAATATGAAATACACTTTGTCTCTCTGGAAGGTAAAAACAAAAGATTCATAAAATGTTTATTTCTTCTCCTAACTCCACAACCCTCAACATAACAAAAACTACAATAGTCATGTTAATCAAGTTTCACTTTTCACCTATAAATAAGATGAATGTTTACATGGTTTTCATTTTTTGAGTAGGATCCAAAACGGGGAATTGGTGCTGCAGTAGGGAATCAATCTCCAGTGGGTGTACTGGCCTTCTCCTTACTCCCTCATCTGTCCGATAGTGCCTCAGCGATACAATGGGGAGGGAGGTTGTGAACTTAAATTCAAATGGTCAGCACACCTCCCACGAGATGGGGCAGTGGCCATTTCCCAAGAAGGTTTTGGCAAGGCGAGCCTTCTTCAAAAGACATACGAATAGTTGATAAGTCCAACTATCTCCAAGCTCCTCGAGGGATTCGCACTTTCGCTACCCGATCCAATTGCTATAATGTGCACCCTAAGAACAATGGTTACATCTACTATGGGGGTCCTGGTAGAAATCCTAAATGTACGTAGAAGGGCGTAGCTTTTTGTATCTCCATCTTGTTGGGCAAAGCCAATAATGAAAAAAATAATTGCGAACAATCGGTGGACAACAAAAAATAAATATTTTTCTTTCCGTATATTCAAGTAAATTATCAAAATCATCGAGCACTAACAATCAAGCCACACAGTCAATAATCAATATGAAAATAATTTAATAGCCCACAAGAAAGAGAGAAGAATCTGTTATGGAAATCCTTCGGCTTGGAGGATAACCGCCACTGCATTCGGTTCAGGCAAAACTTCCACCATTGTGAAAATATTGGGAATATAGAGCGCATTTCTTCTAAAGCTAGAGATCCCCATATATCAATATCATCACATATGGGGTGGAATTTTAACAAAAAGCCAAGAAAATCTCTTGAAGTGGGTATGCTAAATCGAATTAAACAAGAGGTGAAATCAACGGGGCAAGCCATTAAAGTTGAAGAACAAACTACCAGGTTTCACCACCTAAAAGTTGAGTAAAATTGGAGGTAAAATTACCATGCAATCTTCAAACAAACTCTCTGATCCAGGAGGATTATCAAACTCAATGTGAACTACTTTGGCCACTATAGGTTAGACTAGACATGGTCCAGTAGTGAGATCGCATCGAGAAGCTAAATCATGTGTCAAACTTTTGGAGTTATAACTTGGTCATACAATACTCGATTTAGATGATGTGTCTTTTTTTTCAAATGGATTACTGTTTGAAATGGATGGTCATGACCAATTTTATCGTTTGGAATACGAAATGGGCCGATCAAATCAAAAATTTTCTTTTTGGGATAGATTTTGACCAGCCGTATGTTTCCGATTTAGGAAAAATTAGATAGAGCGACTGAAAGCAAAGTCAATATAGAAGAAGAGATCTATCTCTTTTAGGATTTTAGTTTTTTTTCATGATTTATTTCAACTAGTGATATCTAATTTGAGAGCTAAGTTTTATTTTAACTGAAGGGGGAATTTGATGTGGATTGTTCGAGAGCAGATCTCACTAATATAAATGGAGACCATGTATCTTAGTAGCAGCTTTGTATCTCTTACTTTTCCATTTCTTTCCCTTTGCTCCTTCGTCTTTCTCATTTATGTTTGTTCGTGGGTCTTCTTGAGCAGCATGCAATTGTTTATGTAAAGGGAGATAAGTATTATGGAGCAAAGGCAACCATGAATGTATGGGAACCCGAAGCTGGAACAGCAAAATGAGTTCAGTCTGTCTCAACTTTGGATTATTGGGGGTCCTGAAGAACTTCTCAATACCATCGAAGCTGTGGCTGGCATGTATATTATTGTTTCAATTTTGAATAAATAGAAAGTAGTTTTAATTATATGAAATTTTGAAAGTTCTCTCTTCATGCATTAATTATCTTCAGCTGGTTGCTCTTTGGTCCCCAAAAAAATCAGGTGTATGCATTTCTGTATGGAGATAATAAAACAAGGCTATTTACCTACTGGACTGTAAGTTAATATTCCTTCATTTTTCTCTTGTCCTATATGAGTTGTTTTTATAAAAAGTATAAAGATTGGGTGTCTTCTTATATTTTACCCTAAAAATTTTAGGATGATGGTTATCATTCAACAGGCCGCCACAACCTACTCTGCTCTGGGTTCGTTCAAGTCGACAAGGAGATTGCATTGGGTGCCACCGTCTACCCCATTTCTAGCTATGGTGGATGCCAATATGACACTACACAAAAAAGGACATTACCGACTCTTATTTGCCGACGCTTATTTCAAGCGTCGGCAAAAAAATTTTTCCGTCAACATTTACCGACGCTTTTTAAAAGCGTCGGCTAATGACGACGCTTATAAGCGTCGTCGAAGTTAATATGTAATTAGCGACACTTTTAACGACGCTTAAAAGCGTCGTTAAAGGCGTCGTCGGAAGCCAAAAAATCACCTCATTTTAGTCCCACATCGGCGGATCTGAAAAAAAAATTGTTTATATAGCCAAAACCCAACCACTCTGCACGGATGGAATGAAGGTACCGATCAGGAAGGTTGTTTGTATTTCTGAATGGAGGAGAAGATGCAGACCGCAAATGGTAATTTTTTTTTGTAAATGGAAATTCGCGACGCTTTAAAGCGTCGGGAAAGAGCGACGCTTTAAAGCGTCGCTAAATTGGAAGGGAAATATTTTTCCACTCTACCGACGCTTTTAAGCGTCGCTAATAGCCAAAAAAAAAAAGCGTCGCTAATGTCCAGGTTTCTAATGTCCAGGTTTCTTGTAGTAATTAAATCACCTTGAAGGTAAAAACAAAAGATTCACAAGATGTTTATTTCTTGTCCTAAATCACATACTCTCAGTGTAGCAAAACTACAATAGTCATGTTTAATTACTTTTTTAACTTTTCACCTATAATTAATAATGAATGTTTATATGGTTCTCATTTTTGAGCAGGATCCAAAATCGGGGAATTGGTGGCTGCAGTATGGGAATCAATCTCCATTGGGCTACTGGCCTTCTTCCTTGTTCCGTTATCTGTCGGACGGTGCCTCAGAGATACGACGGGGAGGGGAGGTTGTGAACTTAAATTCAAATGGTCAGCAAACCTCCACAGAGATGGGTAGCAGCCATTTCCCAGTAGAAAGTCTTGGCAAGGCGAGCTACTCCTAGAACATTCAAATAGTTGATAAGTCCAACCATCTTCAAGCTCCTCACGGGATTGCCCCTTCCACTACGCAATCCAGCTGCTTTAATGTGCACATTGACAACAATGGTAGAAATCCCAGTTGTCCATTGAAAAATACAATCATGAATATATAATTGCGAACAATGAATGCACAACGAGAATAAACAATCAATGGTTACTCTGTCACGGCACATTTTTACAGCCCATGACAGGTTCCATATTCTGCTTGTCTCGGAAAATATTAGGAAGGACAGGTCGCTGGATTGGGAGTGCTAACCATGCAGTGCCAGGTTAAGACTCTAAATTAATTTGTATTTAGAAAGCAAAAGTTGACATTTAATGCATGCTTTACAATGAATTGGAGGACATATACTCTTTTGGGATGTGCCACATACACATTACTCACCAAAATTTATTCAGAACAAAATGGTGAAGTTACAACGGAGTAGAGAAAGTATACAGGATTTTCAAAGGAGTTACAAAGGAGGTGTTCCGGCACACAAGAACCACTCCTTAGCAAGAGAGACAGTGAAGAGGAGACTCGGAAGAAAGAAAATCTGAAAAGAATGAGAGTGCAGCAAGGTAGCATAGTTCAAAGCTGCAGGTTTCTCATCATATAGTCTCCATCAGAAAAAGGAAACCGAGGCAATACAAGAGGAACAGCCTGCTGGAGGGAACCTTTAGTGCAATTTGAGGGGAGGATGCTTCATCATAGTCTCCATCCTGCGAGAGAACTTCTAGCTGACCCATTTCTCCAAGTTGATGATCATGGTACGCCTGGGAAATACCTCCCAAGCTTTGAACCCAAAACCCCCTCTCAAGTAGAGGGGTGAACCACTGGGCTGTAACTCAGCTTGCCTAATTCTGTGTGTACTTATCACAAATGATTCATACAGTACTGCACAATGGTTTGTGCCATCCTTCAACTAAAATATTTTACACACACAAGTTCAATTCAGAAAGGGGCTTGCATCCTGAATTTAGCATCATGTTTCCTGAATCCAAGCTAGCATTTCTATTTCAGATTGAGCTTCCCACATTTTTAACAAAAGACAAGGGTGAAAAAGGCTTTGGGAGACTGAGAAAACTAGCACAAGTTAACCAGATAAATAAGCGAGCTTGGGTAGTATGAGCATCAAGTGTCAACCAAGGTTTGAGAACTCGGTTTCAGATTTGATTTTGGTTTCTTCCCTGAGTCTAAAATTCAGCAATTTCCATGGTTCTGAACTCCAATTTGGCCATTTCTTTTCAAAACCGAAAAAAAAAAAATCCAGAAGCATCATGAGTTGAAGTTAGAGAAAATATGATCCACTAAAATAATTTTTCAATATATTTTGCCAGTGCTTCTGCATTCAAAAAAACAAAAAACTATACTTTGGATTAAAATATTAGAAGACCATGTTTAGAGTGCGATATATCATTTAATTCTTTGACATCAATTTAATAGACGACAATTTTAACCGTATTATTAGTGGCAGCACAAGGCCTTTCATATTGACATAAATATTAAGGAAATTAAAAAAATTCTTTCAACCTAATGGCCTGATTGGCCTGGGTTTTGAGGATCCAAATTACACCTGGTGCAACAATAAACCGCATCTTGCTCGTATTTAAGAAATATTATACCGTGTGCTACCTTCGGACGAGTGGATGGATCTATTTTCCGAATCAAAGGAGGTGTGTCAATGTCATGTGGCTTACTATGCTTCTAATCATTGTCCAATTTTAATTGATGGTAAGAATAAGTTCCTTAATATTATTACTCCATTTTGCTTTGAAAAATTCTGATTGCCTTGCAGGGGAATTCAGGAAGTGGTTCGACAAGCCTGGAGACGCTATGGCCATTACTCTCCATGGGTTCGAGTAGCCTTGATTCCACACTGAAATCGGACATCCTGCCCCAATATTGTCTCTAGTTTTATATAGGGATAAGGGTAACAATATTTCACGTCGTAATTAGTAGTAAAATATGCTATAGTGCAACAGCTACCTACGTCAAATAGCTCGTCAAAGCGAGTGTGAACGGTGGGCATTCAGCAGTCCATGTCTTCCTTCCCCCACAAAAAATCCACAGTGAAGAAAAGAAACAAGCAGTGGAGACCGGCACCTCTCGAGCTATTCCACTCCAAGCTGGTACTCCCGGAGACTTGACGAACGGACCATCCTTCTCACCGAACGTAGTAATTATAAGGTTAATTTCTAATAAGAACGACCTAAGGAATCCAGCGTCAGGAAAGCAATAAGGACGGTGCATGCATCATGCATGTACCGCCAATAAGACAGCTTCATGCTTCTGTAAGGGAGTATTTGGATGCTGGAAGATTTCATCGAAAGGATTTTAACAGGCCGAGATCACATTTTCCAACAGAAAGTTAATGAGGTCCCTAGGGATATTATAAATCGTCCATAACTCACGGTCTCTCCTCTTTGGCCTTCCTTCCACTATCGGATATTTAAGAAGCACGCAAATTTGGACGCATTTAAATTCAGATTTTCTTCGCCACAACAGGAAGCAAACTACGTATAAAGCGCACTGATTTTTTACTGACCATAATTTGGACATAGGATAGCCAAAGAGATCTCAAATATAAAGGGAAATATTCTTTTCCCATAGTTTCTTGCAACTGAACAATGCTTCTTTCTGGCCTTTTCCTTCGACCTAGTATGGGCTGTCTCTATCCTCCTTCTACGTCCATTGCTATCGAGTGCCGTATCATGACTGCCATCCCAAGCTGAAATGGGCTGGTTCCCTCCTCAGTTTCCATTCCATTTTCTTCCCACCCGGTTTTCCATCCTCGGTAGCGAGCGAGGAGGATTCTGAAGACCAACAACCTCGAGCGACCTGCCATTCTTGGCAGGGGATTCTTGATCGAGCCACCAGCTGGGAGGGATGGATTAAATTGTGAGGAATCATGTGGGCATGTGTTTAGTCCCACATCGGTTATTCGCCAAAAAGATCTTGCGTACTTATACAGGATTAAAGAATCAAAAAAATACTTTTTGGTTAGCTTTTTTGGGTGAGATCTTGCATTGTGATACATGGTATTAGAGCGCACTCGGTCCATAACCTATGTGTACTCGAGGGACGCTGCAACACGGTTTCTTAAAAGCTGACCATGATGTGTGATGATTTTCTTGTGGTGCACGGTACCGAAGCTATGGTGCGGGCCATAATCTAGCAAGTGGAGGTGTGGCAGCACTTGTGTCGTCTTTCCGGTCACGGTTCTCTTCACATATTGTCTCTATTTAGCAAAATATCTTTTAGGAATTGATATATTATTATTATTATTATTATTTTGTCAATATAAAGAGACTCATCCTAGCCATTCCTTGTTAGTGGATGAAATTCACCTTGGTTGTTAAATGGTTATCTTTTGCTTATCTATTTAAATGGCTAACCATGAAACGAATCACATCCTTTTCTTTCTTATTTTGCCCGACTAATAGGGGAGGAGTTTCCCTCCCTGTTCGCCGGAGCCAGTCACCTCTTTCCTTTCTTCTCCTCCATTTGCGGGCGAGATCGACGCCCGTCATCGCCCCATCCCATACCAGCTCAGGGTGTTAGAAAACCCCGATCATGCCGCTGAAATTTAAAAAATTCAGATGCAGCGCAAGAGGCATGTGCGGGATTAACCGTTCATCGCATGAACGTTGTTTAAAAATCGTTCGTAGATAGATAAGGATTAAAAACTTTTAAATAGCATTAGAAGATCAGATCTTCACCTTTGTGCGGGTAGATGATCACCACAAACTGATGATCGTGGTTTAGGATGAAGGTTCGCTTGAAGCCGTTCAAGTGCCCGGCCTCTACGGGTATCCACACGAAGCAGAAAACCGATCCAAGCTTTCTATCTCCCCGGGGTGCTAGCTCCCTTGCAGAGATAACTTTGATGGCTGATATCCTCCCTTTCAATCAATCCTTGATTGTGCTTGGGAGGAGGAAGAAGAAGGATGAAGAGAAGAAGAGGAACGAAGCCCTACAGCCTTCTTTTTCTTCCTTGCGTTGGAACCAAACGGTGGAGGAAGAAGGAGGCCACCAAGATCCTTTTCTTCCCTTTGTTGTTGGTGGCTGAAAAGAGAGGAGAGGAGGGTGGCCACGTGATGGAGAGGAGGAGGGCTTCACTTATCATTAGGGCACCTCCTTTCAAAGCCTTATAAAGGCATCTAGGGCTCCTATTTGGTTTAGTCCAAATCATGAATCAATTGGGTTCAATCTATGCTAGTCCTAATCCAATTAGAACTTGAATGAACCATGACTCAATTGAACTCTTCAATCCTAATCCAATTAGGAGTCATGTTGATTCATTAGATTAATAATTAATTAGGACTTAAGAAATCCTAATCCAATTAGGACTTGTTTAATTCTAGTCCTAATCCAATTAGGACTCTAATTTGAATTCGAAGTCCTAATCCGATTAGGACTCTAGGAATCCTACTCCAAGTAGGAATCCAAATTTAATTCAAAACTCCTAATCTAATTAGGATTGTAGGAATCCTACTCCAAGTAGGAATCCCAGTCCTACCCCAAATAGGATTCCTAGTCCAAGTAGGAATTCCAGTCCAAGTAGGAATCTCAGTCCAGGTAGGATTTCTAGTCCTAATTCAATTAGGACTCTAGGAATCTTACTCCAAGTAGGACTCTTGTTTTAAGTCCAATTAATTAATTCTCTTTGTTCCTTCTTCAGCTTATTATTGATCGAATTGATTAGTTGTGATTCCTAATCACGATTCAACCATCGGATCGGTCAATGTCTCTAGTGTGTGTGACCCCATAGGTTCTACTCTGACTGGTAGTGAGATATATTGTGATCTCTATCACAATATCATTGAAAACTCCTTTCAATGGGTCGGAACGATTCCAACTCTACTCATTAGGGCTTATCAATCATCGAGATAATCCCTATGAGTCCCACCATCCACCAGTGACACCTAGCAGCATGTAGTGGCTACCCAGCAGAATAGAATGATGAACCTCTAGGTGCAGTTATCATGTGATACAGTCCTTCTATCGTGGATCCCTACAGGACGGAGGTCATGGATAACTCGTTAAACCCCTTCGTCTGTCATATGTCAAGATTTATTTGACTCGAGTTCGATAGTGGAAAACTCTTTCTCCACTTTATATTACTGCCCTGGCCAAGGTCTTAGAACTCAGTCTAACAAATCACATAGGATCACTCTTCTTCTATCAAGGTCGATAGATTCCATGTAAGTGCATACCCTACTCCTACAGTGAACTTACTGCAGCCAATCTACACCACAAGGACCTATATGACTAGAGACCATGTATACGTGTAGTCAAACTACAATAACCTCACTGTGAGTAGCCGAAGCACCGCAGGTCAAAGGACCAGTCATACTACTGCAACATCAAGCAAGTCACTGACGAGTGGATAGACGTCCAAGTAACTTCTTGTCTTGGTCACGCTCAGTACCCTTGTTCTCTAACAAGCACCTGCACTATCACTTCAGTGTCCCTACACTGTGGACTCAAGTCTCGTCCATCCAGAAGGAAAGTGATCTGTGCACTGATCGGATCGATCACCATCCTCGTGATGATCCATTGATCAGGAGCATTTAGAAATTAATCACCAATGATACATGGCTCAAATTCTCAACTCTTGAGAATATGCATCATCATCTTATTAATTTCTTGGACGATTCATAGACACATAATTAATATGAATGAAAAGATGTCTTTTATTTATTCAATAATAAATAGTCAAGTACAAAATTATATCCCTAGAATTAACAATGTGTCAGCCAGATTGGCTTCTAGGGCATACATCTAACAATCTCCCACTTACACTAAAGCCAATCAGTCATATATCTAAGCCCCATCTTCTCAAGGTGGGCTTCAGTCTTTTGCTGACTTAGCTGCTTAGTGAACGGGTCTGCCATGTTATCCGCGGAGTCTACTCTCTGCACCTCTACATATTTCTTCTCAATATAGTCGCGTATGAGGTGGAAGCGCCGCTCTATGTGCTTGGACTTCTGATGAGACCTTGGCTCCATAGCTAGTGCTATGGTGCCAATGTTATCGCAGTAAAGTGTTATGACATCTAATGACATTACACCTAACTCTGCAATGAACTTTTAATTAGAAGGTTTCCACTGCACCCTTAGATACGGCTTAACATTCAGCTTCTAAGGTAGAATCTATAATGATTGGTTGTTTTGAAACTCTTCCAACTTACTGAACCACCATTGCACATATCTTGATGTGGACTTTCTATCATCAATATGTGTGCATCCTTCTACCTTCAACTCTGATCTTCTTCCAAAGACCAAGAACATGTCCTTAGTTCTTCTCAAGTACTTAAGACTGTTCTTCACAGCTATCCAGTGCTTTTTGCCTGGATCTGATTGACATATGCTCGTGACACTCACAGCATGTACTATATCAAGTCATGTACATAGCATGGCATACATGAGGCTCCCTATTGCTGATGCATAGGGGATCTTGCTCATGCGTTGAATCTCTTCAGATGTGTTGGGGCACATCTTCTTGGAGAGATTAATTCCATGCCTTAGGGGTAAGAGACCCCTTTTAGAGTTTTCCATGCTGAACCTTTTCAGCACTTCCTTTATATACATCTTCTGTGATAGGCCAAGCATCCTTTTAGATCTATCTCTATAGACCTTTATTCCCAAAATATAGGATGCTTCCCCAAGATCTTTCATGGAGAACCTTTTTGACAACCTGACCTTGACCGAGGTTAGCATGGGAATATCATTCCCTATCAGGAGGATGTCGTCCACGTACAGTACGAGAAATACAACAGCACTCCCACTAACCCTTTTGTAAACACATGGTTCCTCTTCGTTTTTGATGAAATCAAACGTTTTGATTGCATCATCGAAACGAGTGTTCCAACTCCGAGATGCTTGCTTTAGTCCATAGATGGACTTTTGCAGCTTGCAGACCTTGTGATCTCCATCACTGAAAGTAAAACCCAAAGGCTGTTCCATATAGATGTCTTCATCAAGATATCCATTCAGGAAAGCTGTTTTCACATCCATCTGCCAGATTTCATAATCATGAAATGCTGCAATGGCAAGCAATGTTCGGATGGATTTTAGCATGGCTACAGGTGAAAAGGTCTCCTGATAGTCAATGCCCTCGCGCTGACTATACCCTTTCGCCACAAGCCTTGCCTTATAGGTCTCTACCTCTCCATCCGAACCTATCTTCCTTTTGTAGATCCATTTGCATCCAATAGGTACAATACCTTCTGGTGGATCTACTAAGGTCCAGACTTGGTTGGAATGCATGGAGTCTAACTCTGACTTCATGGCTTCCAGCCATTTCTCGGAATCGATATCAGATATCGCCTCGTCGTAGGTTTTGGGATCCTGCGTGTGATCCCTATCTCCCACTAGGAACATTTTCTTGGTATCCTCTTCTAGTATACCTAAGTATCTATCGGGAGGATGGGAGACCCTACTAGATCTACGAGGTGGTCGAGGGACATCGTGTAGTGGCTCTGTATGAATGGGTTCGATAGGATCCATGACTCGTTGCTTTTCAGAGACTTTCTCTTCAAGCTCAATTTTCCTCCCATTGCCTCTATCAAGAATAAACTGGTTTTCCAAGAAGATGGCATGACGGCTCACAAACACATTGTGATCCTCTGAGACGTAAAAATTGTATCCTAATGACTCTTTAGGATATCCTATAAAACGAGCACTTATGGTCCTAGCCTCTAACTTGTTTGCCTGTAGTCTCTTGACATGGGCTGGACATCCCCAAATCTTGGTTTCTTACCATGTCATATCTCATATGGTGTGGTAGGAATGGACTTTAGAGGGAACTCTATTCAACAAGTAAATAGCTGAAAATAGGGCATCTATCTAAAGAAACAAGGGTAAATCAGTGAAGCTCATCATGGACTGGACCATATCAATAGAGTCCGATTCCTCCTCTCTGACACTCCATTGAGCTGAGGTGTACCAGGAGGAGTCCATTATGAAACTATACCATTCTCCTTGAGATAATCACGGAACTCTCCATTAAGGTATTCACTTCCTCGATCTGATCGAAGAACCTTAATGAGTTTTTGTGCTTATTTTTCTACTTCATATCTAAGCTTTTTGAACCTTTCAAAAGTTTCATATTTGTGTCTCATACACATATCCATACCGTGAGTAATCATCGGTAAAATGAAGTAAAAAATTACAACCCCTAGCCTGCACATCGAATGGCCACACACATCAGTGTGTACTAGGGTAAGTATTTTAGTGGACCTCCCTGTGTCCTACAAAGGATAATTTGGCCATCTTTTCTTAAAGGCAGAATTCACAAATCAAATATGACTCGAAAGTCAATGAGCCCAAAAGCTCATATTTCTCCAATTTGTTTATTCTGTCTTCTCCTATATGGCCAAGCCTGAGGTGCCACAAATACTTTAGATTTATCTCATTTTTGGATCTATTAGATCCTATGGTATTCACTGTTTACTCAGATATATTCACAGATACATCCATATGTATGTGATAGAGACTGTCAATCATAAAACCATGTTGAATCAATTTATTTTTCAAATAAAAATCTTTCTGTGCTAAATAAAATACAGAAATCAAATTTCTGCTAGCAATAGGTAACAGTCCCTAAGTATCTTGAGCATTTCTGATATACCTTCTGAAGGTCTGTCACCCTTTATGTTCTTTATGCTTTCCCATGTATGTAGGACAGTTCCTCTTCTAATGGCCGTCCATGATGCAATGAAAACATTTTTCCTTGCAATTGGCCTTTTCTTGAAACTTCCTCATTTGGCATTTTCTCGGTCTTCTGTTTCTTCGCAGGCTTTTTCTTCTTCCAAATAGACTCTCTCTTGGAAGTAGAAATCAACTTGACAGCGAAAACGATGCCTCTTGAACTTCTTCAAGGTCCCTAAGTTAGTTACCAATTTATTTAACAATTCTATTTTGGTGCATACAATCTTGTTCATATGGTAATTTACTATAAACTGTTCATATGAAGCTAGAAGGAATTGTGGGATCAGATCCGTTTGTAATTCCTTGTGCATGGTCATGCCGAGCTTCTCAAACTTCTTTAAGTCCTTTATCATGGTCAAACCATGATCATGGACATACTGCCCATCGTGCATCTTGGCTTTGAAGAGCCTCTTGGACACTTCAAACCGAGCTGCGTGACTCTGATCACCATACAACTCTTGTAGGTGATTTAATATGTCCCTGGCAGTCTTCATGTTCTCATGCTGGCATTGTAATGCATTGGACATGGATGCCATTGTGCAACACCTAACTTTATTGTCATTGTTCGTCCACTTAACAAGCGTCTTATGCTGATCAGTGATCGGACGGATTGGTAACACGGGGATTCCATGGTCTAGCATGTACCCGAATTTCTCATAATTCAAAACGATTTTTTTTTTTTGAAATTTGCTGAGCCAATCTTTATAATTGAGTTTGGTCAAACGGTTGTTCTATAGGATATGAGTTAAGAGTCTAGAAGCTGACTTTATAATCCTCAGAGAGTAAAGATTCTAGTTAGACTTTTGTACTTGATCCTAATCTGTTCTAAGGTCTTTTAGAACAAATGTAACTCCCACTATTTTCTCGAATTTCTCACACTCCCCTGGTAGGAAAACGGAAATTCCACACGACTAGGGTTTCTAGTAGGTACTGCGGTCCCACCGATTTACATGCCACCTCACCTAACAGTTATTGGTGACATATAGATTGATGAATGTACAACTCTTGTACAATGCTTCTCAAGCATGTTGCAGTGTAACTTGGTCTCTAAGCCATGAAAACCTCACCTAACAGTTATTGGTCTCATTTCTTAGTTAAGTCAGACCCACCGTATAACCGTAGGAATAAAGTCGTCATTGGGTCCTCACCTAACAGTTATTGGTGCCCAACCCTACCTTTACCCTACAACATCTCATGTCTATAGAGAGGTCCATTCCCCCGATGCAACTTGACCACTGTATCCAGCCGAGACAAATCAACATCAGAAAGGCCTTAGCAGCTCTACTACAGTGGAAGACCTATTGACTTAATATTGGTTAATCAGGTCTTAGTGTTTGCAACTTGAGCTCTTCATAAGAGGTAATCGAACAATTGGCCAGGTAAGCAGGTGGGAGGCTCCCCTTACTCAGAGAGTAAGGTCCTAATTAAGTAACCACCTTTCATGCTTTCCTAGACACCAATTAGATCAATTAGTCTAATATGACTTGCTCATGTTGGTTCCCTCTCGACTTGATTGAGGAGGTTTTAATTTAGGTCTCAATTGGGTTTGTTACATCACATGTAAACCTATCTACCCGGCTTTCATTCACATCACATGCAAACGGCACATCACAGGCAGTTATAATCGCAGCATCAAAATAAAGCTAAACTTTAAATAGGTGATGATCATGGATTCTAATTAGGTCGTATTACAAGCACATGCACGTCAATCGATCAATTGGTCTTCAACTCTTGAATTGGTTCCAAGCCTCCTTGATTCGATCCTTGACCAACTCTTGATCCAATCACCATCAACCGCTTAGACCCCTGTTCATCTCATGCCTGTCTTCAACTTGATCGTTGACGTACATCACATCACAGAAATACAACCAGATGTAAAATAAAAATAATAATAAATTACATCTTTTTTTAGGAGGCACGCAGGCCTCTCAAAACATCAAATAAGATGCATGCAAGCATCTAAAAAATTACATGACATTGCAGATCACATCGCAGGTCTTTACATTTAATACCAAAAGGGTTTGAATCCTATGATCATCACCACATGCAGCAATTATAATTTTCAGATCTGAAAACTAACTGATTATCTCATGACATAGGTTGCTGATCATGCTAATCATGATTCTAAACTTTGTAATCTCATTAACAATGCAATTAGAATCATCATCTTATCATATAAAAATCAGCATGCAAAAATCAGCACCCTAGAAAAAATCTGCATGCAGAAAATTTTCAGCATGCATAATCTTTCAATTTTTAGATCTAATAAGCCTACTAATAATTAATCCTTACCTTAATCTACGAAGCCTAGGCTCTGATACCACTGTTAGAAAACTCCGGTCATGCCGCTGAAATTTAAAAAATTCAGATGCAGCGGAAGAGGCATATGCGGGATTAACCGTTCATCGCATGAACGTTGTTTAAAAATCGTTCGTAGATAGATAAGGATTAAAAACTTTTAAATAGCATTAGAAGATCAGATCTTCACCTTTGTGCGGGTAGATGATCACCACAAACTGATGATCGTGGTTTAGGATGAAGGTTCGCTTGAAGCCGTTCAAGTGCCCGGCCTCTACGGGTATCCACACGAAGCAGAAAACCGATCCAAGCTTTCTATCTCCCCAGAGTGCTAGCTCCCTTGCAGAGATAACTTTGATGGCTGATATCCTCCCTTTCAATCAATCCTTGATTGTGCTTGGGAGGAGGAAGAAGAAGGATGAAGAGAAGAAGAGGAACGAAGCCCTGCAGCCTTCTTTTTCTTCCTTGCGTTGGAACCAAACGGTGGAGGAAGAAGGAGGCCACCAAGATCCTTTTCTTCCCTTTGTTGTTGGTGGCTGAAAAGAGAGGAGAGGAGGGTGGCCACGTGATGGAGAGGAGGAGGGCTTCACTTATCATTAGGGCACCTCCTTTCAAAGCCTTATAAAGGCATCTAGGGCTCCTATTTGGTTTAGTCCAAATCATGAATCAATTGGGTTCAATCTATGCTAGTCCTAATCCAATTAGAACTTGAATGAACCATGACTCAATTGAACTCTTCAATCCTAATCCAATTAGGAGTCATGTTGATTCATTAGATTAATAATTAATTAGGACTTAAGAAATCCTAATCCAATTAGGACTTGTTTAATTCTAGTCCTAATCCAATTAGGACTCTAATTTGAATTCGAAGTCCTAATCCGATTAGGACTCTAGGAATCCTACTCCAAGTAGGAATCCAAATTTAATTCAAAACTCCTAATCTAATTAGGATTGTAGGAATCCTACTCCAAGTAGGAATCCCAGTCCTACTCCAAATAGGATTCCCAGTCCAAGTAGGAATCCCAGTCCAAGTAGGAATCTCAGTCCAGGTAGGATTTCTAGTCCTAATTCAATTAGGACTCTAGGAATCCTACTCCAAGTAGGACTCTAGGAATCCTACTCCAAGTAGGACTCTTGTTTTAAGTCCAATTAATTAATTCTCTTTGTTCCTTCTTCGGCTTATTATTAATCGAATTGATTACTTGTGATTCCTAATCACGATTCAACCATCGGATCGATCAATGTCTCTAGTGTGTGTGACCCCATAGGTTCTACTCTGACTGGTAGTGAGATATATTGTGATCTCTATCACAATATCATTGAAAACTCCTTTCAATGGGTCGGAACGATTCCAACTCTACTCATTAGGACTTATCGATCATCGAGATAATCCCTATGAGTCCCACCATCCACCAGTGACACCTAGCAGCATATAGTGGCTACCCAGCAGAATAGAATGATGAACCTCTAGGTGCAGTTATCATGTGATACAGTCCTTCTATCGTGGATCTCTACAGGACGGAGGTCATGGATAACTCGTCAAACCCCTTCGTCTGTCATATGTCAAGATTTATTTGACTCGAGTTCGATAATGGAAAACTCTTTCTCCACTTTATATTACTGCCCTAGCCAAGGTCTTAGAACTCAGTCTAACAAATCACATAGGATCACTCCTCTTCTATCAAGGTCGATAGATTCCATGTAAGTGCATACCCTACTCCTACAGTGAACTTACTGCAGCCAATCTACACTACAAGGACCCATATGACTAGAGACCATGTATACGTGTAGTCAAACTACAATAACCTCACTGTGAATAGCCGAAGCACCGCAGGTCAAAGGACCAGTCATACTACTGCAACATCAAGCAAGTCACTGACGAGTGGATAGACGTCCAAGTAACTTCTTGTCTTGGTCACGCTCAGTACCCTTGTTCTCTAACAAGCACCTGCACTATCACTTCAGTGTCCCTACACTGTGGACTCAAGTCTCGTCCATCCAGAAGGAAAGTGATCTGTGCACTGATCGGATCGATCACCGTCCTCGTGATGATCCATTGATCAGGAGCATTTAGAAATTAATCACCAATGATACATGGCTCAAATTCTCAACTCTTGAGAATATGCATCATCATCTTATTAATTTCTTGGACGATTCATAGACACATAATTAATATGAATGAAAAGATGCCTTTTATTTATTCAATAATAAATAGTCAAGTACAAAATTATGTCCCTAGAATAAACAATGTGTCAGCTAGATTGGCTTCTAGGGCATACATCTAACACAGGGTTGATAATTGTACACACCAGCTGGTAAGAAGCTATAGGATACACAAAGCTACACTCTGAACCCCCTCCTTTCAAGTTAGTTTGCCTTTGATAAACACGTTAAATACTCATCTAAATGAATCCACCATCTTACAATCAAGTTAAGCATGCATGCTGTTGCTGACATAAATAGCAAATTGGTGCATGACATGTGCCAAGAGTACACCACAGCTAATAGGTTATTTGAAATCATTGGCAAGTAGTGTTGGACTAAAATTCATATGGTTGTCTCTTCAATTTTGATTGCGTTGCTAAGGGATAGAAATCTAAAATAATTGATGCACCGTTAATTTGATAATCTTGATTGATATATGATAAACTTCGCTATATAAATGACAATGGCGGAGAAGAAATTTTTGTTCATATATTGTATGGTATGTTTGGTTTTCTAATTAGTTCATTGAAAAAAAGGTCAAAAGAAGGGCCATGAAAGCTCACGTTGGCATAAGCCATGGACTGGTGGTGCTATTGCTTGTGATGATCTCCTTGTGGTGCACTAAGGCTATGGTGTAGGCAAACAGAGGTGCGGCGGCATCTGAAGCGATTGAATAAGCCTGCAGTTAAGAGCATCAAGATCTGCCGTCTAACTATTCTTTCATTTTTTTTCTTAGATTTTTATTGGATTTTTAGGGTCAAAGATTTTTTTTTCGTTCCAAAGGAGTTTTGGATAGATATTCTGAATTATTTTTCAATAAAATCTATTTTACAAAGTATTTATTTATTTATCTACTTAAAGAAGAACCTTAATTTGGTTAGAATTTTTTAGATTATTTAATTTAATATAATCTTTTAGAAGGAATCTTGATCTCTCTCTCTCTCTCTCTTACTTTTTTTTTTGGTTAATCTTGTGTCGTCTTTCACGGATCAGACGATTTTCTTCCCATATTGTCTCTATTTAGGAAAATATTCTTTAGAAATTGATATATTACCTTTTTATTTTTTTCTCAAAATATAGAGACATCCTAGCCGTTCCTTATTAGTGGATGAAATTTAACTTGGTTGTTAATTGGTTATCTATTTATTATTTTTAATTATTATATGTAATATTTTAGGAAGCACGATAGCAAGAAAACATTTTTGTACAATACTTGCATAAAACTAGGAATTTTATTGTTCCCCTTTTAAAAAAATTGTTATCTTTCATTTACTCGCCCTAGTGCTATCTAATTTGTAAAGTTGAAATCATTCCTTTGTATTTAGTTGGGCATTAAAATTCTTGAGCTACGCTCTTTTTCCAATTTGTTAGCATTTTACTCTGTCACTTTTTAAAAAATAAAAAAAATATTATTTTCGTACATTTACTACAATCCCATCTAGTTTCTACTGTAATATATCTTCCTCTTTTATTGTACTTATTTTTGGCATTTTTCACTGCAATGCTTCTTAATTTGTAGTTTCATTTGTTATGTTATTTGCTTTTCTTTTAAAAAGAGCCCGGATGGAGATATTATAGACTGTGTCCACATCTCTCATCAGCCAGCCCTTGATCATCCTTTACTCAAAAACTATACTGTCCAGGTGTGCTATCTTTCCCCCTTACTTTCTCTTCTTTTCAAATCCTTCCCCTTTCACTTAATATTTACACCTAGGGATCTCTTTACTTTGTCTTCATTTTGTGCAAAATCTTTAGATGAGGCAAAGTTTCCACCCATTAGGCCTAGATGATGGGAATGAGGTGGCTTCAAAGATGGAGACTAGCTCCATACGTCAACTTTGGCATCAAAATGGGAGGTGCCCCAAGGACACCATCCCTATTAGGAGGACCAAGAAGGATGATGTGATGAGAGACAGCTCTGTCGAAAGATACGGAAAGAAGAGGCACCATCCCTAGTAGGAGGACCAAGAAGGATGATGTGAACAATCGATGGACAACAAAAATAAATATTTTCTTTTTGTATATTCAAGTAATTTAATAGCCCGCAAGAAAGAGAGAGAAAATCTTGTTATAGAAATCCTTCATTATGGAGGAAACAATTGATGGACAATTAATTTGATAATCAGATAAGCTCTTTCAATTAATGCACAAAATTAAGCAGAATCTGTGGCATTTAATTTAACTAAGATATTCTTTGATATATAATAGGCAACCAGGAAGAAGAAGTTTGTTATATATATATTGGATGGTGTATGTTTTTATTTTCATTGAAAAGGGTTTGAAAGAAAGGGCTATGGAGGTGCACAATAGTATGAGCCATGGCCTGGTTGCGCTATTGCTAGTGATGATTTGCTTATCTTGCATCATGGCTAGAGTGTGGGCTACAATCGAGCAGTTCGAGGTGCAGCAACACTTGATCCGATTGGATAAACCTGTCAAAAGCATCAAGGTCTACCATCCCACTATTCTTTCAATTATTCTTTTTTTTTGGATTTTTTGGTAAGAAAACATTTTTTGTTCATTGTAAAAGAGTTTTAAGAAGATTTTCTAAATTATTTTTAATCGGAAATGTATTTTAAAATATTTTTTGTTTTCACCTTTTTTGTTCGTTCAGTACAATCCCATCAAGTTTCTACTGTAATTTTTCTCTTCTATCATACTTATTTTTTGGCATTTTTCACTGTAATGCTTCTTGATTTGTGGTTTTATTTGTTCTAATGTTTGTTTCTTTAAAAAGAGCCCGGATGGGGATATCATAGACTGTGTCCATATCTCTCATCAGCCAGCCTTCGATCATCCTTTGCTCAAAAACCATACTATCCAGGTGTGCTCTTTTTCCCCCCACACTCTCTCTTCTTTTCAAGTCCTTCACCTTTCACTTTATGTTTACACTTGGCGGTCTCTTTGCTTTGTCTCCACTTCATGCAAAATCTTCAGATGAGACCAAGTTTCCACCCATTAGGCCGATACGATGAGAATAGGGAGGCATCAAAGATGGAAACTAGCTCCATACCTCAACTTTGGCATCAAAATAGGAGGTGCCCCAAGGACACCATCCCTATCAGGAGAACTAAGAAGGGTGATGTGCTGAGGTCCAGCTTTATCGAAAGATATGGAAAGAAGAGGCATAGGACAATCCCAAATCCAACTTCTATAGAACCCAACTGGAATAGCATTGGACATGAGGTACATAGTTTTGAAAATTTATGGAAAGGAGTAACCATGGAGCGAAGTATCTCTAACCCTTCCATTTCCTTCCCCTACTCTTTCACCTTTCTCATTTGTGTTTGTTGGTGGATTTTCTTGCGTAGCATGCGATTGCTTATGTAACAGGAGATAAGTACCATGGAGCAAAGGCAACCATAAATGTGTGGAACCCGAAGCTGGAAAACAAAGATGAGTTCAGTCTGTCTCAACTTTGGATTCTTGGAGGTCCTGCAGAAGTTCTCAATACCATCGAAGCTGGCTGGCATGTATATTATTGCTTCAATTTCGGATAAATAGAAAGTAGTTTTAATTATATGAAATTTTGAAAGTTCTCTCTTCATGCATTAATTAACTTCATCTGGTTACTCTTTGGTGTGGAAAAAAAATCAGGTATATCCAATGTTGAATGGAGATCATAGAACAAGACTATTTACTTTCTGGACGGTAGGTTAACATTTCTTCATTTTTCCGTATTTTCTATGTGTTGTTTCTATTAGTTTCCTCTTTCCTTATGTTCTCCTACCTTATCTTCCAAGTGTTTTTTAATAATTTATCTTATATTGTTCATTATTTTTAGTTTTTTGGTTCTTTCTGGTCAATTATATGATAGAGATGAGGTGCCACAGACATTCCTGATTTCGACAGACAACATAAGGCAACAATTATGAAAAATTGGAAGGCTTCTAATATTTTCCATGAAATTGTAGGGTGACGGTTATAAATCAGGCTGCTACAACCTACGATGCTCTGGGTTCGTTCAAGTCAACAAGGAGGTAGCATTGGGAGCCACCATTTACCCCATTTCTAGCTATGGTGGACGCCAATATGAAATCACTTTGTCTCTCTGGAAGGTAAAAACAAAAGATTCATAAAATGCTTATTTCTTCTCCTAACTCACAAACTCTCAACATAGCAAAACTTCAATAGTCATGTTTAATCACAGTTTCACTTTTCACCTATAAATAGTGATGAATGTTCATATGGTTTTCATTTTTTGAGTAGGATCCAAAAACGGGGAATTGGTGGCTGCAGTATGGGAATCAATCTCCAGTGGGGTACTGGCCTTCTTCCTTGTTCCCTCATCTGTCTGATAGTGGCTCAGTGATACAATGGGGAGGGGAGGTTGTGAACTTATATTCAAAAGGTCAGCACACCTCCACGGAGATGGGCAGTGGCCATTTCCCAGAAGAAGGTTTTGGCAAGGCGAGCTTCTTCAAAAACATACGAATAGTTGATAAGTCCGACCAACTTCAAGCTCCTCGAGGGGTTCGCACTTTTGCTACACAAGCCAACTGCTATAATGTGCACCATAAGAACAATGGTTACTTCTACTACGGGGGTCCTGGTTTAAATCCTAATTGTACAACGTAGAAGGTCGTAGGTTTTTGTATCTCCATCTTGTTGGGCAAAGAAAATTATGAAAAAATAATCGTGAACAATTGATGGACAACAAAAATAAATATTTTTCTTTTTGCATATTCAAGTAATTTAATAGCCCACAAGAAAGAGAGAGAATATCTTGTTATGGAAATCCTTCAGCATTCAAAAAAAACAAAAAAAATAATTTTTCAATATATTTTGCCAGTGCTTCTGCATTCAAAAAAATAAAAAACTACACTTTGGATTAAGATATTAGAAGATCATGTTTAGAGTGCGATATATCATTTAATTCTTTGACATCAATTTAATGGATGATAAATTTAACTGTATTATTAGTGGCAATGCAAGGCCTTTCATATATTGACATAAATATTAAGGAATTTAAAAAAATTCTTTCAACCTAATGGTCTTATTGGCCTGGGTTTTGAGGGTCCAGATTACACCCGGTGCAACAATAAATCGCATCTTGCTCGTGTTTAGGAAATATTATACTGTGTGCTACCTTCGGACGAGTGGATGGATCTATTTCCCGAATCAAAGGAGGCGTGTCAATGTCATGTGGCTTACTATGCTTCTAATCATTGTCCAATTTTAATTGATGGTAAGGATAAGTTCCTTAATATTATTGGTCCATTTTGCTTTGAAAAAATCTGATTGCCTTGCAGAGGAATTCAGGAAGTGGTTCGACAAGCCTGGAGATGCTATGGCCATTACTCTCCATGGGTTCGAGTAGCCTTGATGCTAAAGAATACCAAAGAAGGCCCTGGAAGATGGAACTGTGAGAATGCTAACAACATTTTCAAGAAGGGAGCAAATCATGATAACGAAATTCTTGAAATTCAAACCAAGGAGGCTTAAAATGGAGGCCTCAATCGGCAAGAGCACATGAAGTTATTGAACTTGCTTCAGCTATATAATAATAATTTTATGTATGTAGGAAATCTTTTGCCAGCAAAAGTCAAGGATCCAATGGCTCAAAGAGGGAAATAATAACACTAAATTTTTTCACCGATCCATTAAATAACAAAAGCAGTCATATATGTAAGTTCGCGTATTACATAATGATTTGCCTATATTAGGTCGAGAGATGAATTTAGATAAAAATTTTTGAATGGCCTCTTTTCTTTTCTTTGTTTTTTTTTTGGCAATATAAACAAGATAAAGGTTAAGTTATACCTAGTGTTAGTGTAAGATTTATAGAATTACACTCTTTTTCAAAATTGGATGATGAGAGTTCCATATTGATCATCCGAGCTGTTGGATATAATCTATCATCTCTAAATTATTTACGCACTAAGATCATATGACTGGGGGTCTTGTAGCGTATACATCAAATGGTCAAATTTTCAATACTTTAAATAACATGAATTAATTGATTATTGGATACATCGAATAAGGAACTTCGAATCACATAATTTTTATTATGTAAGTAGTAGGTGGTGGATCATATCCAGCAGCTCGGATCATTGATATGGGATCCTATCATCCAATCCGAAAAAAAAGTATAATTCTACTGGAGTTACATCAAGTGTAACTTAAACCTCATTCATTCAAATAACTGAGAATTACAAAATGATAAATTAAGCACATAAGATTAGGTCCATCATGGACTGGGCTTTATAAAATATATCAAATCACAAGTCAAAGGGATGTCAGGTGAGAAATGTTGCCTTGGAGATGAATATGACTCCAGGGTTCCTGATCCAATATAGCATCATGTCACATATAGATCAGAATCTTATGTCTATAATTCAAAGTTGACCTGGTCCAATCCATTGCCACCCTCGTCCTATAGACCTAGCAGGACTCAATCTCCGAAGATTGAGCCCTGGCCGGGACTCAGTGAAGCCCGTAAGCTCGCGCTTCGCATTCCAGTGGCGGATGGATCGAAAACCAACGAATCAATTGATAAATGGCGATTCCAGGTGAGGCGAAATGCTGTAGGAATCGCCGTCGTCGTCGGGGTTGCAATCTTTTTTCCTCAACCCCCGCCGCAACTGGCTCGCCGCCCAGCACTACAAGGCCCTCTCCAAGCGCTTCAAGAAATACGGTAGTCCCTATGTGTGGAGTGATTGATTAAAACCCTATTTGATTTTGATGAGCTCAAAGCATTTGAGTATATCTTTTGTTTATTAATGAATTCAATTGAGTGTTTCAGTGAAAATCTTGTCTAAGTATTTCTAGACTTGGTTCAAGATATTTTGGATAAGTTAAGAAGTCAGTTTGAACCAAAGTCTGAGACTCGAGTCGACTCCGGAATATTACGAGTCGACTCCAAGCGTATCAGAATCACTGGCACGGGCTCGAGTCGACTCCGGATCATTACGAGTCGACTCCGACTGAGAACTGACAGACGAACAGAAAGACTCAACTCAAAACCTGTCAGCGAGTCGACTCCTGAAGTGCGCGAGTCGACTCCGATGATTACCGAGTCGACTCCAAGGAGTTACAGACAGAAAAGTCAGAGAGCGATTTTCGACCCTGAGATTCGAGTCGACTCCTGTGGAACGCGAGTCGACTCCGATGGTTGGCAGGTCGACTCTCAGTGGTACACAAGGCAAAAGTCAGAGAGCAGTTTTCGAACTCTGAGATCCGAGTCGACTCCCGCAATGCGCGAGTCGACTCCGAGACAGCGCGACCCCAAAAAGACAGAAGACCGAATTATTATCTCTGGGAGCCGAGTCGACTCCCAGACAGCTCGAGTCGACTCCAAGGCAGCGCTACATCAAAAAGGCAGAAGGCTGTGTTTCGAAAACTGAGAGCCGAGTCGACTCCAGAACAGTTCGAGTCGACTCCAAGACTGGACGAGCCAAAAGACAGAAGATCGGGAGTTCGGGCTCTGAGCGCCGAGTCGACTTCCAGGATTGTCGAGTCGACTCGAGTGGGCCAAGTTGAAAAATTAGCTCCATGGACTTCATGGGATGAGCCGACTCCGAAAATGGCAAGTCAGCTCCAGAAGTTGGCGAGTCGACTCCGGGTTAAGTCGAGTCGACTCCCAGTCGCGGAGGTCACTTTAATTCAAATCCGGAACAGTTGCCGAGCCGACTCCAGAAAAGCATGAGTCGACTCCCGCTACAGCCGAGTCGACTCCAGATCGCGCGAGTCGACTCCGACCCCAACGGACATATTGTCAGGATGTGCAGAGTGTGCAGAACGGGCAGAAAAAGGTGTCTAACGGCTAGTTTCCATGGGGGATGGCTTAAATAGCCACAGAGGACTGTAGCAAGGCAGAGAAGCACCATTCCACTCAAAGAAATCAAGCATCCTATCTCTGCCAACTGGTTTTCAACAGAAAAGAAGGAAGAGCGCCATTAACTCCATCTAGCTACCTCTTCCCAGCATTTAAAGAAATCTCCTCCTGCCTTCAAGTCGACCAGACATTCAAGAGGAGACTCACAATTCAAGAAGCCCTACTCTACTCCAACTCAAACGTGTTTGAGGGCTCTTAACTTCTCTCTAGTTTATATTGCTGCATATCTGTTTTTTAGAAACTCTGTTTTTCTGTTTGTCCTTGTTCTTTCCATCTTGTCTTTGCTTGATTCAATCAGGGGATTGAATCAAGAGTGTAGAGGTTGGTTGGTGAGCCGAGGGTAAAACCAACGTGTAAGGGTTCGATTGTAATCCCGGGAAAACAATCGGGGTGGTTCTAGTCGGTGAGCCTGGGAAAACCGACCGAGTTCGTTGTGAGCTCGTAAAACAACAAGTTGGGTTGTGAGCTTGTAAAACAACCGGCTGTAATCCAAGGGGTTATAGTGAATTCCCAAGTGAGACTTGGGGAGTGGACGTAGGAGCAAGGGTTAGCTCCGAACCACTATAAACATTGTGTTTGTGATTGCTTGTGTCTCTCTCTCTCACTCTCATTTCACTCACAGCATATAGCAACTAATTAATCATCTTGCAAAAGTATTAATTAGTCATCCACAAACGTTTTAATTGCAAAATTATTTTAAAACCCAATTCACCCCCCCTCTTGGGTTGTCTATCTGGGCAACAAGTGGTATCAGAGCCTAAACTCTTCTACCCTAAGAGTAAAAGATCAAAATGACAACCCCATTTGGATCTTCCCACATTGAGGGTCAGTCCACCCAAAGACCCCCATTCTTTAATGGATCCGACTACTCATATTGGAAGGCTAGAATGAGAATATTTATCCAAGCCCAAGACTATGAGATGTGGACCATTGTAGTAAATGGACCATACATCCCATCCATCTATGTAGAGGGTGTCACTGTACCCAAACTCGAAAAGGATTGGGATGACCATGACATGAGAAAGGCACAACTCAATTCCAAAGCAATGAATGTGCTTTACTATGCATTAGATAGGAATGAATTCAATAGAGTCTCTACTTGCAATTCTGCAAAAGAGATTTGGGATAGACTTGAAGTGACCCATGAGGGCACGAATCAAGTCAAAGAATCCAAAATAAACATATTGGTTCATAAGTATGAACTATTTAAGATGGATTCTAATGAAACAATCACTTGCATGTTCACTAGATTTACTGACATTGTCAATGGCCTAAAAAGCCTTGGCAAAAACTATACTAACAGTGATCTTGTCAGGAAGATTCTTCGCTGTCTACCAAGGTCATGGAAAGCCAAGGTGACGGCAATCCAAGAAGCCAAGGACTTGAACAAGCTACCACTTGAGGAGCTTCTTGGATCCCTAATGACGCACGAGCTAACAATGAAGCAACACAGCGAAGAAGAGTCCTCCCATAAGAAAAAGGTAATAGCTCTCAAATCTACATCATCTAACAAAGACTTGTCTTGCAGTAGCAGCAGTGAAGAAGAAGATCACGAGGGAGAGGATGATGAGGCTCTTCTCGTACGTAAGTTCAGAAGATTCATCAACCAAAAGAAGTCCTTTCATCAAAGGAGAGGCCCCTCAAATTTCTATCGAAAGGATAAAGGTAAGGAAAGGAAAAATGAGGGGATTGGATGTTATGAGTGTAAGAAGCCGGGACACATCAGAGCTGAGTGTCCTTTACTAAAGAAGGGGAGCAAGTACAAGAAGAAGAAAGCCCTTGTCACCACCCTATCGGACTCCGACACATCATCATCATCATCGGATGAGGAACAAGGAGAAAAGGCCAATTTCTGCTTCATGGCCAATGAAAATGAGGTAACATCCGCACCACATTTAGATTTTACTTTCGATGAATTATATGATGCTTTCAATGAATTAATGGATGAATACAAAACAATAAACGTTAAAAACAAAGAACTAAAAGTAACTAACCAAACTCATCTCCGTAAGTATGATTCATTAGTTAAGGATAAAGATGTTCTTATCAAAGAAAATGCAGAACTTAAAACAAGCAACCAAATCTTGATACAAAAGAATAATACCTTAACTAAAGAAAATGAAAGGCTGAACAAAGAAACATTAGAACCCAAAAACAATAAACATATAAATGAGAGTCTCACAAAAGAACTAAATGATCTAAAAGCAGAAAAACAAACACTAACTAAAGAACTTGAAAAATACAAACCCTTGGTTGAAAAATTTACATATAGTTCTGAAAAATTGAATATGATACTTAATAGTCAACGAGCGGTATTCAATAGAGCGGGTTTAGGGTATAAACCTAAACATAAGCAAAAACTTCTTAGTAACTTCTTTGTTAAAGCAGGGGAAAGTAAAACTAAGAAAATAACCTGCTTTTGTTGTGGAACTTTAGGACATAAAGCAAATGTGTGTAATTATAGAAAAGGGAAAACTAAAAGAAAAATTAAGAGGGTTTGGGTTCCAAAAGGAACCAACATTACTAACCATGAAGGATCCAAGAAAACTTGGGTACCTAAGATTATATGATTTGCTTGTGTAGGAGTGTCTTGCAGCCAAGGTCGACAAAAATTGTTGGTACTTGGATAGTGGCTGCTCAAGATACATGACGGGTGACAAGGATCAATTCTTCACCCTTGAAGCTAAGAAGGGAGGTGTTGTGACTTTTGGAGACAATAACCAAGGTCACATCATTGGTATAGGTAAAGTATAAATTATCCCTTCAACTTTAATTGATAATGTTCGATATGTTGATGGTCTTAAGCATAATTTATTAAGCATTAGTCAATTATGTGATAGAGGTTATAATGTTATGTTTAAACCATCACTATGCATCATAACAAACCCAAATGACAATAGTTTAGTTTTTAAAGAAATAAGACGTGGAAATGTGTATGTTGTAGACCTTGAGGATCTTGCCAAACACAACCCATGTTTAGTTGTTAATGAAACTAAGGATAATGATGCTAGTTGGTTATGGCACCGTAAGTTAGGTCATGCAAGCATGGACACCATATCTAAACTAGTTAAAAGAGATTCTGTGATAGGTTTGCCAAAATTAAAGTTTGAAAAGAATAAAATATGTGAAGCATGTCAATTTGGCAAACAATCAAGGAACTCCTTTAAATCTATAAATTGTGTCTCTACCTCTAGACCTCTAGAACTACTACACATGGACCTATTCGGACCAACTAGAACCACAAGTCTAGATGGAAATAAATATGGTCTAGTTATCGTAGATGATTATTCTAGATATACTTGGGTCATGTTCTTAGGCCATAAGGATCAAGCATTTTCAATTTTCAAGAAATTTCATAAAGAAGTAACAAATGCTAGAGATACTTCAGTAATAGCTATTAGAAGTGACCATGGTACCGAAATTGAAAATCATTTATTTGATGAGTTTTGTAGTAAAAAGGGGATAACACACAATTTTTCTGTACCTAGGACACCACAACAAAATGGAGTTGTGGAGAGGAAAAATAGAACTCTAGAGAAAATGGCTAGAACTATGTTGTGTGAAAGTAACCTCCCTAAGTACTTTTGGGGAGAAGCCGTCAATACTTCTTGTCATATATTAAATAGAGTTTTATTAAGACCCATCATAAAGAAAACACCTTATGAACTTTGGAAAAACAAAAAACCAAAAGTGAACTATTTTCATATTTTTGGATGTAGGTGTTTTGTTCATAATAATGGAAAAGATAATCTAGGAAAATTTGACTCTAAATCTGATGAGGGTATATTCTTGGGGTACTCCACAACTAGTAAAGCCTATAGAATCTTTAATAAAAGAACCCTAGTTATAGAAGAATCCATACATGTTGTTTTTGATGATTTTAGTGATATCTCTTCTAGCAAGAGAGTTAATTTTGATGATGATGGTGAAATTCTTGAAGAGAAGATAGATGAGATGACATTACAAGATGATAATCAAAAATTAATTGGAAATGCATCATCAAGCCAAGAGGCTATTATGGATCATGGGCTGACTAAGGCTTGGAGGTTTGCTCACGGGCATCCTAAGAAATTAATTCTAGATGATCCATCTCAACCTGTTAGGACTAGAGCATCTCTTAGGAACTTAAACAATCATCTAGCTTTCGTTTCACATTTTGAGCCCAAACACATAGAAGAAGCTGAAAAAGATGTAAATTGGATAAATGCAATGCAAGAAGAATTAAACCAATTTACTAGAAACAAAGCATGGAATCTAGTTGAAAGACCTACTGAATATTCAATTATAGGTACCAAATGGATTTATAAAAATAAACTTGATGAAAATGGAATTGTAATAAGGAATAAGGCTAGACTAGTAGCAAAGAGTTATAATCAAGAAGAAGGTATAGATTTTGATGAAACCTTTGCTCCTGTAGCTAGACTTGAGGCAATTAGACTTTTACTAGCATTTGCATGCTCTAAGGACTTCAAATTATTTCAAATGGATGTAAAAAGTGTATTCTTAAATGGGTAAATTAATGAGGAGGTATATGTAGAACAACCTCCTAGTTTTGAAAATCATCAATACCCTAATCATGTATATAAATTGAACAAGGCACTTTATGGTTTGAAACAAGCACCTAGAGCATGGTATGAGAGGCTTAGCAAATTCCTATTAGAACATGAGTTTTCTAGGGGTAATGTAGATACAACATTGTTTCTAAAGAAGAAAAACAAAGATATGTTGTTAGTGCAAATTTATGTTGATGATATTATTTTCGGTGCTACTAATAATCGCCTCTGCGAAGAATTTGCTGACTTGATGCAGAGTGAATTTGAAATGAGCATGATGGGAGAGCTGAATTATTTCCTCGGGCTTCAAATCAAACAATCTGAAGAAGGCATCTTCATCAATCAAGCTAAATACATCAAGGAGATGCTTAAGAAGTTTGATATGGAGGGAAACAAGTCAATCAGCACCCCCATGAGCTCATCATGCAAATTAGACCAAGATGAATCAGGTAAATCTGTAGATCAGAAACTATATAGAGGTATGATAGGATCTTTATTGTATCTTACTGCAAGTAGACCTGATATCATGTTTAGTGTTTGCATGAGTGCTAGATATCAGTCTAATCCTAAGGAATGTCATCTAATTGCAGTCAAGAGAATCTTTAAATACCTAATAGGAACAAAGAATATAGGGTTATGGTATTCTAAAGAATCTAGCCTAAACTTAATAGGATACACAGATTCAGACTTTGCTGGATGTAAACTTGATAGAAAAAGCACCAGCAGGTCATGACAATTTCTAGGAGAAAACTTAATCTCATGGTTTAGCAAGAAACAAAACTCGGTTGCATTATCTACTGCTGAAGCTGAATATGTTGCAGCCGGGAGTTGTTGTGCTCAAATCTTGTGGATCAAACAACAATTGGAAGACTATGGCATTAAACAAGATAAAATTTCCATTAATTGTGATAATACAAGTGCCATTAACCTAACTAAAAATCCAATTCAGCATTCAAGAACTAAACATATTGAGATAAGACATCACTTCATAAGAGATCATGTACTGAATGGTGATGTGACACTTCAATTTGTTTGCACTGATGATCAATTAGCTGACATTTTTACAAAACCCTTAAGTGAAGAGAGATTTAGTGTGCTTAGGAGGGGATTGGGAGTGATTGATCCATCCTAGTGGTATTTTCCACTAGTTCATTGATTTTGATGATTAGATTGTGGCTAATTTAGAGTTTCTTTACAATGATCATCAAATCAGATCATAACTTAGTGATTTTTCCTCATTCGGCATGAACATAGCATGATTTTTAGGTGCGTGCCAGAGTTCGAGACGACTCGAGCAAGTTTCAGAGTCGGCTCGTAACGGGGAGTCGACTCGCATACAGTCGGGAGTCGACTCGAGGTCAATAGGCGCATAAGGAGAGTCGACTCGCGCATACTTTGGAGTCGACTCGAGGTCGAGTCGACTCGCGACTCAGAGGAGTCGACTTGCAGTCAGGATCCGATTTTTTAACCCTAACTTCATCGTTTACTCAACACTTCTATTCACCGCCGCCACTGTTCACAAGCCCTAGAGCCGACTCCTAGAGCGTCTCCGGCCGACCTTAAGGTTTTTCCCGTCCATCTTCCTCGCTTCTTTAGGTTCCTTCCTCTTCCCTAGGTCAAAATGCCTCGTAAAGCCGTTGTCCGGAAGAGACCCCAACCCGCGACCGGTGCCGAGCGGCGTTCCAAGGCTCGGAACGATCCCGCGAGGCCACAACCTCCGGCTCGTTCCCCGCCGAGGGAGGTTCCCTCGAGGCCGTGCGCCGGGAAGGCGGTCTCCACCGGGAGATACGTCGATTTCGACTATCTCTCCGGGAGGGCTTTACTATAGGAGAGAGACTGCGGGCCCAGGGCTTAGAGTATTTTTGTTCCCTAGATCTCCCCACATACCCTGGCCTAGTTAGGGAGTTCTACGGTACTGTACATAGGGGCGATGGGGGTATCGAGGGCACGGTAGCCGGTGTCCCATTGTTCATTTCGGAGGATATCATTGCTCAGGTCCTCCATCTTCCACAAGTAGGGGTGGCTCCCACACACCCCGAGGATAGGACTGAGGCCCTTACGGCCATTCTAGGACATCCACCTCAGTCCCCCTTAGATGAGGTGTCCGCTAGCTCACTTTCAGTTGAGATGCGGCTCCTCTTGAGTATCATCTCTAGGTCCCTCTTCCCGAAGACTGGCCGCTTCGATTTTGTATCTGAGAGAGACCTAGCTCTTATGTTCTACATCCTCCAGGACACCCCAATCAACTTTCCCAAGATGATGTATAGATACCTATGTGAGCCACTAGATAGACCTAGGCTCACCCTCCCCTATGGCATGATGTTCACTCTTCTGTTTAGGGAGGTCGAGATTCCCATTCCTGAGGGGGAACCCTCTCGCGCATTGCGATGGACAGATCGCATGCGTCCGGAAACCCTACACAGGATGGGGTTTCGGAAGGTCGAGGGAACCTGGGTTAGGAAATCATCCACCTCCACACATACCACCAGACATTCCCCCAGTCCTGACCCAGACTCAGACTATCCTACCTTTCCCTCCACCTCTGCTCCCACCACCTCTGTCGGACCCTCCTCCTCAGCTCCACCTACTCAGCCCATGGAGGTCCGGATCTCTCCTGAGCAGCTCCGGGAGTTGCGGCAGGAGATAGTTAGAGATCTCTGGGACGACCTGCTTAGGGAGCTCCGAGGTACAGTGACTGCTCCCTCTCCTGCACCTTCTTCAGCGTTGGTACCTTTCCTGTCAGCCGTGACTGAGATGACGGCCCATGTGCGGGAAGAGATCTACAACGTCAGGAGCTTGATTCAGGCCCAGTTCTCCAGTATGAGCGATGTCACGAGCACCACTCGGAAGATGCGCGATGACATGCGACACGACATGGGAACCACTACCCAGGGGGCCGAGCGCTTGGCGAATGTGCTCATCGCCAAGCTTGACACACTTCAGCAGTCGGTGACCGAGCTCGATACGACACATAGCAGGGCCACCTCGGCCATTATCCGACAGCTCGAGCACGTCACCAATGTAGTCACACTACTTGCAGAGCGCATGCCCCGAGGAGCCGCATCCTCCTCGAGGAAGCCTTAGATATCTTTTTGTATTTTGACATGTATTCTTTTTGCTTTACTTATTGTATTCACAAATGTATTTACATACACATCAATACAATGAGTAGACATATTCTCTTCAATTTTGTTCAATTTGCTCTCTAAATGATTGAGTGTTATACTCACTTCCTTTTTGATACGATGACAAAAGGGGGAAGAAATATTTAATAGATATGTAAATGGAATCAACATAAAAGAAATCAAAAATTAAAACATAATTTGTTCTTAGTGGATTTGGTACCTCGAGGCTCATTATCTCTCTGTTGGGGCTCCTAATGGAGTAATCTCCAGAATCTATTCAAGGAATATTCGGAGATTAGTTGAATCCTACTCAAGAACAAATTGACAGATTTTCCCTCTAAAAACCAAAAATTTCAGTTCAAAAACTTCAATGCATTAAAAGGAAATTCAGAGAATCAAAACAAAGTAGAATGCATATGTTGAGGGGGAGAATCTGAATTTTTAAGAAAGTCAAATCATTAAATATATATAAGCCAAATAATTGAGTGCATGACATGAAGGCTTATATAATTCCAAATGAAAGGGGGAGCTTTAACTCCAAAATTTATTGTTTCACACCTTTCAAGTTTGGATAAATTAAAAAACCAGACACTTGAATTCATTTATAGATTTCATTTCCTTGTTTATTGAGCAATTCACTTTACATATACTCAATGTTTTGTCATCATCAAAAAGGGGGAGATTGTGGAGTGATTGATTAAAACCCTATTTGATTTTGATGAGCTCAAAGCATTTGAGTATATCTTTTGTTTACTAATGAATTCAATTGAGTGTTTCAGTAAAAATCTTGTCTAAGTGTTTCTAGACTTGGTTCAAGATATTTTGGATAAGTTAAGAAGTCAGTTTGAACCAAAGTCTGAGACTCGAGTCGACTCCGGGATATTACGAGTCGACTCCAAGCGTATCAGAATCACTGGCACGGGCTCGAGTCGACTCCGGATCATTACGAGTCGACTCCGACTGAGAACTGACAGACGAACAGAAAGACTCAACTCAAAACCTGTCAGCGAGTCGACTCCTGAAGTGCGCGAGTCGACTCCGATGATTACCGAGTCGACTCCAAGGAGTTACAGACAGAAAAGTCAGAGAGCGATTTTCGACCCTGAGATTCGAGTCGACTCCTGTGGAACGCGAGTCGACTCCGATGGTTGGCAGGTCGACTCTTAGTGGTACACAAGGCAAAAGTCAGAGAACAGTTTTCGGACTCTGAGATCCGAGTCGACTCCCGCAATGCGCGAGTCGACTCCGAGACAGCGCGACCCCAAAAAGACAGAAGACCGAATTATTGTCTCTGGGAGCCGAGTCGACTCCCAAACAGCTCGAGTCGACTCCAAGGCAGCGCTACATCAAAAAGGCAGAAGGCTGTGTTTCAGAAACTGAGAGCCGAGTCGACTCCGGAACAGTTCGAGTCGACTCCAAGACTGGACGAGCCAAAAGACAGAAGATCGGGAGTTCGGGCTCTGAGCGCCGAGTCGACTCCCAAGATTGTCGAGTCGACTCGAGTGGGCCAAGTTGAAAAATTAGCTCCATGGACTTCATGGGATGAGCCGACTCCGAAAATGGCAAGTCAGCTCCAGAAGTTGGCGAGTCGACTCCGGGTTAAGTCGAGTCGACTCCCAGTCGCGGAGGTCACTTTAATTCAAATCCGGAACAGTTGCCGAGCCGACTCCAGAAAAGCATGAGTCGACTCCCGCTACAGCCGAGTCGACTCCAGATCGCGCGAATCGACTCCGACCCCAACGGACATATTGTCAGGATGTGCAGAGTGTGCAGAACGGGTAGAAAAAGGTGTCTAACGGCTAGTTTCCGTGGGGGATGGCTTAAATAGCCACAGAGGACTGTAGCAAGGCAGAGAAGCACCATTCCACTCAAAGAAATCAAGCATCCTATCTCTGCCAACTGGTTTTCAACAGAAAAGAAGGAAGAGCGCCATTAACTCCATCCAGCTACCTCTTCCCAGCATTTAAAGAAGTCTCCTCCTGCCTTCAAGTCGACCAGACATTCAAGAGGAGACTCACAGTTCAAGAAGCCCTACTCTACTCCAACTCAAACGTGTTTGAGGGCTCTTAACTTCTCTCTAGTTTATATTGCTGTATATCTATTTTTCAGAAGCTCTGTTTTTCTGTTTGTCCTTGTTCTTTCCATCTTGTCTTTGCTTGATTCAATCAGGGGATTGAATCAAGAATGTAGAGGTTGGTTGGTGAGCCGAGGGTAAAACCAACGTGTAAGGGTTCGATTGTGATCCCGGAAAAACAATCGGGGTGGTTCTAGTCGGTGAGCCTGGAAAAACCGACCGAGTTCGTTGTGAGCTCGTAAAACAACAAGTTGGGTTGTGAGCTTGTAAAACAACCGGCTGTAATCCAAGGGGTTATAGTGAATTCCCAAGTGAGACTTGGGGAGTGGACGTAGGAGCAAGGGTTAGCTCCGAACGACTATAAACATTGTGTTTGTGATTGCTTGTGTCTCTCTCTCTCACTCTCATTTCACTCACAGCACATAGCAACTAATTAATCATCTTGCAAAAGTATTAATTAGTCATCCACAAACGTTTTAATTGCAAAATTATTTTAAAACCCATTTCACCCCCCCTCTTGGGTTGTCTATCTGGGCAACACTATGGATCTCCATCTTTCTCTTCTAGGGTTTCTGATCTCGAATTGTGGATCCCTTTATTTGATGGATTCTGTTGAGGGAGTGCAAGTTCCCCCGAGTACATGAGGACCTTGCCGGTACGGGACCGGATGATGGCCGACCTCGGGCGGCCGAACTTGATGCCCGACTTCAGAATGCCCGACCCGAAGAGCGCCCGACCTTGGGAGTCGGACTCCACCAACTGTCCACTGTGGGTACTTTCCCCTACGGACCGACGCAGGATCACGCCTTAGGTGGCTTACTCCACAATTAATACGCCCGACCTGGCGCCCCACCAAGCGTCTAGCTTCAGGGCTCTTGACCTCGGAAGTCCGACCTCGCCGCCTACGTACCGCGGTTGCACCCTTCTGAAGTCCGGTCAGGGGCCATACCCTGCCACCGCCTCCAGCATTTAATGCGGCATGATCTCTGCAAACCCCCGACTCACTCAACAATTAATGTATATCTCCGGCTCACTAATGTATATCTCCGGCTCACTCAACAATTAATGCGCGTGGCTCCTATTATCTACGGATCTTCAGTCCTCCACGGTAAATCAGCTCGGCAGCGTTCGGTCAGCCGTGACAACTCTCTGATCCCGGCCTCGCCTCCAACATAAAGGCATTAATTCACTAGTCGCGCACCAACTCAAGCGACGTGCTGAGTCGTACGGCAACCTCGCCCCATCACATTACAGGTAATCCGACCCCCCTATAAAAAGGGGACCCCTCCTTCCCAGGGGGGTTGGACTCAGAAAAAGCCCAGCAGAATATATCTTCCTCCTCTCTCCTTCTCCAAAATTAAGCTCCCCTCTGACTTAAGCATCGGAGGGCCGGCGCCGGAAACCCCGGCCACCGGCTTTTTGCAGGCCCCCCACGGAGGACGCCGCTCGCCGACGGATCGCCGCCCGCCAGTGTTCGCCGGAGCTCCTCCTCCTCAGCCGATGGCCGCCCCGGGTCCAGTTTCTAGCAACAGATTCTATTTTGTTTTATGTGTGTGTGTGTGTGTTTTTAAATTTTGTTTATCTCTCGATTTAGGGTTGCGTTACGATGATCTCTACGATCCTATGTACGATCTGGACATCAAGGAGGCGCTGGCCCGGCTCCCGCGCGAGGTGGCGGACGCGAGGAACCAGCGCCTTAAGCGCGCCATGGATCTCTCACTGAAGCACGAGTATTTGCCCGAGGACTTGCAGGTCTGAGCATTTTTCGATGTTCCCTTTTTTGCCTTTGCTCGTTTTCTATATTAGTAATCTGAAGAAGATTTACAGAGCTGTCATGTGGTTCTTGATTCGTGTTAATGAAGGTATGCGTTGATAAAATGATTGATTTGTTAAGGGTTCTTTTGGAATTCGATGCATCTTTAGTTTAGACGAGCTATGATATCCGGAAGATAGGTTTTTGGTGATTTTGAATGATGTATAGGAAACAGAGGAAACAAAAAATGTGCCCAGAAGTAATTATTATTTTCTGAGATCCTTTTAGTTAAGTTGATGTTGATATCAGATTGTCAGATTCTCAAGAATTCAGGATGTTACACACGGTGTGAATCATTTACCAGCTTTTGCTAACCTGTCCTGTGGTGTTGTGTTTTGCTTGTGCTTTCAAGTGCCTGAAGCTGCTTGAACTTATGAAAGTTTTGTTGGTTTCACATGACTCATTTTTCAACATCCTTTCCATCTCCATTTTTTTTTTCACCAAAAACTTTTACTCGATTTGAGGTGGGAGAAGCTCTTCTTTCAAGAGAAAATCAAAGAGAAAATATAGGGCCAGGTATTCTCTAAACATGGCAAACATTTTTTGTTTTGAAGGTAGTGATTTTGAGAGAAAGTGAAATGTAGGTGAGCGGCTTAAGATAAACATATCTTAACCACTTTTCAATAACTTTTTTTTAAAATTTTTTATTTAATCAGATGGGAGAAAATACTTCATTTTCTTGCCTTGTTCTTTTCCCCTGCTGATTTATCTTCTTTTCTCACTTTCTTGGCACAAAACAGAGCCTAAATCAATTTGTTTAGTAACACTTTTTTAAGAGACTTACTATATAGGAAACATGAAGAACATAATTATGAGGTATAGATGGTCTTACTTAGGTTCATGTAGAGAAATCATTTGATCCAGACATATGCCTGCATGGCATTTCTCTGTATGGGCTAACTGTTCTGGCTTTATTCATAAAAGTTATTTTAAAGAATATATGTAAATCAGCTCTTGTTCTCCACCCTTTTTTTTCTGCTTTTGTAGACTATACCGCCCCTATATATTTTTTTTGAATATGGAAAATACTTGCATAGGACATCCAAATGTGGGGCATCAAATCATTTTGTTTGTTATGAAATTTTCAACTCATGTAATAATGTCTATATGTATCTAGACAACCATAACTACATGCCTTTTATGACTCATTTTTTGTTCCCTACATATGTATCAACTATACTTTCAAGGTGGTGCTGCTGATAGGTTGGGATACTTCTCGTTTGGCAGTACATAACTGTTGCAAGTGATTAGCCATGAAGATCTTATTTTTTTTATGCACCAATTACTTTTATGGAAATAAAATCCATGTTTATATTGTTTCAGTTTGGTTATGAAGTTTTGCCTTTCGCATCTATCTTAATCGCCAATACCAACCACTTTTTCGGTCTTTGCAGGCATTGCAGGCACCATTTAGAAGCTATCTTAAAGACATGTTGGCTCTGGTAAGTGTTTCTATGAGCAAATTTTACCTCGAGTTGTTTTCAATCAGCTTCTGGCAGTAACTCGGAATTTTTGTTTATGTGACGTGGATGATATCCTTCTGCAAATGGCCTCTTCAAACCTTCTAGGTGGACAACCTTTTTTGCTTCTCTGCCTATTTATTGGAGTTGCATTATGTAGTTTATACAGATTTTTACTGTAAATTCTAATTCTAATGATGAGCTGTTTGAAAGTTTGCTAGCATTGACGTATCCATTTAATTTGCTGAGCCTTCTAGATGAACATATGGCCAGTCAATTTGAAAACTTGGTGTGCTTAATGTTCTTTATATTTGATTATATTAATATAACAACAAATAGATTATATTCTTATTATATTTGGTATCGCCTTTTCTGAAAACATTGCATAAGATGCTGCATTAACTATGTCTAGCTATATTCTATGCTTATTATATGTATATATATATATATATTCACCCAAAACTGGCATTAGTCTGTGTTTCATGTAAGCAAAGTGCTTTGGTTTCGCTACTATTAAATTCCGTGCACAGGTTGAGGTATGCCTACCAGACCTTTCCATTGAGTCTGATAAAAAGAAATGAGTTTAATGCATTCCCTATTTGGTGATGTGCGCTTCTTGCTCTCTCTTCTTGAGAAAGAAATAAGAAATGCAATCAAAAAATATATATATATAATATCCATTTCTATTACTAAATCTCATTCCATCACCAACTGATGGAGTCACATGCATCCATTAGGTAGTCCTTCATTTGCTTGCACATGCTGGATTCATGGCAAAGAAAAGCCTTTCTCTTCCAACTACGAACCAAATGGTTTCTACCTCTTTCACCCCCATCTCTAGTCTATTCACTCTTTCTTCACACTAGTCTTTTCATCTTCAACAACTGGAATCACTGTTATTTTTTTTTGTGACATCATGAAGACCCAACCTTTGATCAACATGGCATTATATCTGAAATTGTCATCAGAATTTGATTGTAACAGTCTGGACATCACCAAATTTCCTTTGGATTATGGTACTTAATTCTAGCAATTGGCATGTGGTGCATTTGACTGATATAAATGGAGTATCTGATGAATGACTTTTTAAACCACTGAGTCTACTATTTTTTCCAGCTTAAGTTTATGCTACTAATGGTCACTTTTATTTGTTGCAGGTGAAACAGGAGAGGGGAGAACGAGAGGCATTGGGAGCTCTACCTCTCTATCAGCGAACCATTTTATGAGATATCTTGCAAGGATGCTCCTTTGTTTAAATTGCAACAAATAAAATAAAATGCAGCAGTGACATTGGATGCTGCTTTTGGTTTTTGTTATCTGCTTTTTAGGATGCTTTATCTTTTATTTGCTTGTTTTTGGCAATCATCACAGAAATCTGCATTCTCAAGCATTTTCAGATATCAGTCTGGCAAAGCTGGCTCTTATGGGAAGACTGCATGATTATTGAAGGGTAATATAGAATAAGCAGTTGTTATTAGTTATAAATAGATTGTTTGAATCCCAGGCTGTGGTGATGTCATGTTAATTACCTATTTAAGATGGATCTGTTGATCAAATGGCACAATCTCATAACTGATCCCCATGAGTATTTATTATTGCATGACTAACTCGAGGGGATGATGAGGATTTTAAGAAGTGCTTACAATCAAACAAATTGATCATATTCCTACCGTAGATACTGTCACTTGATCCACCGATTCTCTCATAACCAAATGGGTAGAATTGCTTCTTGATTAGGTTCTTGAATTTGCTCTATATCAAATTAGAGATATCATTATTCCTTCTGTACGGACTCTACCGGACAAGAACATGGCTAGAAAGTTTGAGACGAGCAAAAGCTATTTTCTAGATATTTGAGTATATATAAATAGTAAAATAGATCTTTAATTGGTTTAGTTAGTTATCTACAATTCAAAATCTCATCCAAAAATAGCTAGTCAGAAAGTATTTTTTGAATTTCTTAGTATTTATATAGTATTAAATATATGCTCGCACGGATTCTCACAATTAATATATTTTTTTAGTTATGGTAAATGTAAAGGTACATTGTTTGTTGATCTTTAACTTAATTTCTTTCTGAATTCAACCAAGAGGATAGGGATATGGATGGGACTTAGTTTGCACCCTCAGCTTCTGAACCAATTTTCGAAGATCAAATGTCCTCTTGGCCTCTAGGATCTACAATAGCTTTAATGATGCTTTGTTTTACTTGGATCTTCAAGCAAAGAGTTTTTCTCATGCTTCTAGGTCCACCTTAGTTACTATCTTGGGTTTTTTCACCATCAAGCTTAATTTTGAGTTTGCTTGTTTGGGCTCGGGTATTCAATCTCTGTAGCATTGAGGATTGCTTTTTTTTTTTTTCTTGGTTCATCATGCTACGACTTCTTCTTCTATGGTTGCAACTATGGTAAAGCTTCCAATACTTCTTGATATACCTACGAAGGTTTGTAGTGGCTACAATAATTTTTCTAAGTTGTATTGACATGCTTCCTACTTTTCTCCTCTTACTGATCTGGATTTCTGCCGCTTCACTATACAAAAACTGTTATTAGCGGCATATTTAAGTGCCACCATAAGCAAAAAAAAAAAGTTGCCAATATAAAAATGATGCCAATACTTTATCGGCATTTTTGTGGTATTTTTTTATGTACCATCTTAAGATGGTATCAACAATTAATTGTTGGCATTTTCAAAACAATATCAATAAAAAATTTGTATTTTATTGGTATATGTAAGTGCCCTTAAAGTTGTGATCCTAGCATTTTATATATGCTAGTAAAAAAACTCTCAAAAATAAATGTATAAACCAGAATTCAAACGAAGAAAGAAATCAAACCAATGATTTCTTAGTTAAATGGCAAGCTCTTATCCACCGAGCTACAACTTGTATTCTTAGTACATAAGAACAATTCATTTAACTTATTAACATATATTCATATCATTAAATAATTATTTGATGTACATTTTAATATTTCACATTTTAATCATTATTTTTAAAAATCCTTATCTTTTTTAGAAAATAAAAAAAATGAATATTTTATTCTTCATGTATTTTCGAAGTTTTATTGTTGAAAATATTTAAAACTTAACTTTTATGTGTCACTATATTCATATATAATTTTTTTCCAAACTCTTTTAGAATAGTTAATTTTTGATCATTTTTATTAATGCTATAATAAAAGTAATAATGATTTTGATGAAAAAATGTTAATATATATATATATATATTTGCCTTAAATAAGTTTTTATTTTTAATATGTCAATGCAAGCTCGATCGGACCAGTAACCTTTATATAGTATTACCAAGAAGATATGCTGATTTATTATAAATATTTTTACTGCAAAAGTTTTTAATCATGAGAGATTCGAATAACTACCATAATATGTACAATAACATATTTGATGGCCTCCATGTTACCAAACCGAGGCTCCCTATAAAAATTAGCAATTTAAGGTTTAGGGCAATCTTCTAAAATCCCACAAATTATGGTATTATTTTTTGGCATATTAGTTAAATACCATAATAGTAGTTCTAGTTTCCATCACTTCAAATCATATACTGTAGATACAAAATTATAATGGTATTTACAATAAAGTACCACTAATAAAACAAATACTTATTGGAAAACAGCGACATTTATACCATAGTGCAACAAAGAAAGATTTTTAATGGCATATAGTAAGAAATGCCACAAGCGATTTGCGGTCAACAATAATTTTTGTTGTAGTGTTTTTTTTTTTTGGAACTTGTTACCCTTCTTGTCGTCTTTAGGTTGATTCTTCTCCTCAATCCCTATGGCTTTCATGGTGGCTTCGTCGATGTTTCAATTTTGAAGAGTTTCAGTTTTTTTTGGATACTTTCATGGAGACCTCCAACGTACTTTATGAAATATGTACGATCATCAATGAAAATTCTTAATCATATAGCTTGTTTATAGAACTCAGTGCTGTAGTCTTAGACAAATTGATCATACTTCTACCATAGATACTGTCACTTGATCCACCGATCCTCTCATAACCAATTGGGTAAAGCTGCTTCTTGATTAGGTTCTTGAATTTGCTCCATGTCGAATTAGAAATATCATTATTCCTTATGTACGAACTCCACCGAGTAAGAACATGGCTAGAAAGCTTGAGACAGGCAAAAGCTATCTTCTAGATATTAGAGTATGCATAGGTAGTAAAATAGGTCTCTAAGGAGAGGATGACTGTCAACCTATCACACAGCATTCCGAATCCAATCGATCACCATAACAGAGTCTTCTTCCAGGGTGATCTCACCAACCTCTAGAACAATCCTCGTATAGATGATGCCCTCCCATGTCGCCCTGAGTTTCGCTCCTATGACTGTTGTGCCACAGATGTACCGTCCTCCTATAGCAATCAGGCGGCAACTGTGATCTCAGATCACGAACCCCGTCCCGCATCTATCTCTTCCTGCTAGCACACTACCGTCGAAGTTTACTTTGAGGTGACTAGGGGGTGGGGGTTCCCAAGTGACAAGAATGACTTTGGGTGCTATGACAGCGATATGGAAACCCCAGGTGTCCCTAGTCCCCCCAAGTGAAGTCGCCCTAGTAGTATCGATGATCACGAATGCATGACGGATAGCTCTGTCACCACAGCTCGCGGGGGTAACCTCCTCTCCTCAAAGATGTGGGCATTCCTATCTAACCAAATATGATAAGCCAAGTAAGCACAGGTGATGCTCTACTCCACCATCACCGGTCTCTGCATGGATGCCTATAGATGATGTAGTAAATTCTCCGCCGATCCCCAACCTCGCGGTACATATAGTGTCGCGCTCCTCCACACCAGTGTCACTCGAGGGCAGCAAAGAAGAGCATGACTAATGGTCTCCTCATCAAGGCAATCCTCACATATTGGGATCGTCCTGATGCCCCTCCTAGCTAGTATACTACAGGTTGGAAGGTAGCCCCTAGTCACCTTCCAGATGAATAAAGCCACTCGAAGGTGGATGCGCAGCCTCCAGATCCACCTATCCTCTATTTGTTGGATAGTCTCCCCCCATCACTACCCGCATATCCCTAACATGCACCCTCGTCCTCCCTATCGGAGTCCATACCAGCCTGTCCACCCCCTCCTCAGTCTGGATCGAAAGCTCCAGGACCCTCTCAGCTAGCTACTCCCTAAAGACTTCCTAGATCAGCGCCTCATTCCAATTGCTCGTACCAGGAGTAATCAGTTCACTACCCCTGCACCCTGACAATCTCGCCGAGTCCACCATCGTCGGCATCCACCCTAATGGCTGCTCGGTCACCCAGGCATCCTCCATCACATCAAAGGATTGTCCGTCACCAATCGTCCATCTGATTGCGGGTAACACCATCAGTGCATAGGCACAAGTCTCCTTCCAGGTGAAGGAGCTATGGCGTCCAACCCTGAAGTCGGCTACCATCGAATGTGAGCCATACTTGCTCTTCATGAGGGCACTCTATAAGCTGTCCAGCTCCATAATGTACCTAGCGGCATGTCTCGCCACCATGACCTCTCGCCTCGTCAGCAGTGAATGTACTCCCAAGCCACCTAAGTATTGGCAATCCATAATTGTTTCATGTGAAACATGATAGCATGACAAATACTATTAAAAATCATAACTATAATATTTACAAAATTTTATTGGTCAAGGACATTTTGATCAAGTTAATCATTTTTTTTGGCAAGAAAAATGATTATAAGAGATTATTTCTCATCATTGGCAAGTAGTGTTGGGCTAAAATTCATAAGACTCTCTCTTCAATTTTGATTGTGTTGCAAATAGAAAGAGATCTAAATTTTAATTATATAAGGGGCGAAGGAGGAAACAATTGATGGACTATTAATTCAAGAATCAGATAAGATATTTCAATTAATTCATGAAAGGAAAATTTGTGGCATTTAATTAAAATAAGATATATTTGGGCATATAAACTGCAACGAGGAAGAAGCAGTTATATATATATATATATTGGATGGTATATGTTTTTATTTTTATTCAAAAGGGTTTGAAAGAAAGGGGCCATGAAGGTGCACATTAGTGTAAGCCATGGCCTGGTCTCACTATTGCTGGTGATGATTTGCTTATCGTGCATCATGGGGAGAGCGGGGGCTGCAATGGAGCAGTTCAAGGTGCAGCAACAGCTGATCCGATTGAATACGCCTGTCAAAAGCATCCAGGTCTACCATCCCACTATTCTTTCAATTATTTTTTGTTTGGATTTTTAGGTAAGAATATTTTTTGCTCATTCTGAGAGAGTTTTAGGAAGATTTTCTAAATTCTTTTTAATCAAAAATCTATTTTGAAATATTTTTCGTTTTCTCCTCTCCCTTTTTTTGTTCGTTCAGTACAATCCCATTAAGTTTCTACTGTAATTTTTCTCTTCTAACATACTTATTTTTTTCTACTGTAATTTTTCTCTCCTATCATACTTATTTTTTGGCATTTTTCACTGTAATGCTTCTTGATTTGTGGTTTTATTTGTTCTAATGTTTGTTTCTTTAAAAAGAGCCCGGATGGGGATATCATAGACTGTGTCCATATCTCTCATCAGCCAGCCTTCGATCATCCTTCGCTCAAAAACCATACTATCCAGGTGTGCTCTTTTTCCCCCACACTCTCTCTTCTTTTCAAGTCCTTCACCTTTCACTTTATGTTTACACTTGGCGGTCTCTTTGCTTTGTCTCCACTTCATGCAAAATCTTCAGATGAGACCAAGTTTCCACCCATTAGGCCGATACGATGAGAATAGGGAGGCATCAAAGATGGAAACTAGCTCCATACCTCAACTTTGGCATCAAAATGGGAGGTGCCCCAAGGACACCATCCCTATTAGGAGAACTAAGAAGGGTGATGTGCTGAGGTCCAGCTTTATCGAAAGATATGGAAAGAAGAGGCATAGGACAATCCCAAATCCAACTTCTATAGAACCCAACTGGAATAGCATTGGACATGAGGTACATAGTTTTGAAAATTTATGAAAAGGAGTAACCATGGAGCGAAGTATCTCTAACCCTTCCATTTCCTTCCCCTACTCTTTCGCCTTTCTCATTTGTGTTTGTTGGTGAATTTTCTTGCGTAGCATGCGATTGCTTATGTAACAGGAGATAAGTACCATGGAGCAAAGGCAACCATAAATGTGTGGAACCCGAAGCTGGAAAACAAAGATGAGTTCAGTCTGTCTCAACTTTGGATTCTTGGAGGTCCTGCAGAAGTTCTCAATACCATCGAAGCTGGCTGGCATGTATATTATTGCTTCAATTTCGGATAAATAGAAAGTAGTTTTAATTATATGAAATTTTGAAAGTTCTCTCTTCATGCATTAATTAACTTCATCTGGTTACTCTTTGGTTTGGAAAAAAAATCAGGTATATCCAATGTTGAATGGAGATTATAAAACAAGACTATTTACTTTCTGGACGGTAAGTTAACATTCCTTCATTTTCCCATATTTTTTATGTGTTGTTTCTATTAGTTTCCTCTTTCCTTATGTTGTCCTACCTTATCTTCCAAGAGTTTTTTGATAATTTATCTTATATTGTTCATTATTTTGAGTTTTTTGGTTCTTTCCGATCAATTATTTGATAGAGATGAGGTGCCACAGACATTCCTGATTTCGACAGACAACATAAGGCAACAATTATGAAAAATTGGAAGGCTTCTAATATTTTCCATGAAATTGTAGGGTGACGGTTATAAATCAGGCTGCTACAACCTACAATGCTCTGGGTTCGTTCAAGTCAACAAGGAGGTAGCATTGGGAACCACCATTTACCCCATTTCTAGCTATGGTGGACGCCAATATGAAATCACTTTGTCTCTCTGGAAGGTAAAAACAAAAGATTCATAAAATGTTTATTTCTTCTCCTAACTCACAAACTCTCAACATAGCAAAAATTCAATAGTCATGTTTAATCACAGTTTCACTTTTCACCTATAAATAGTGATGAATGTTCAGATGGTTTTCATTTTTTGAGTAGGATCCAAAAACGGGGAATTGGTGGCTGCAGTATGGGAATCAATCTCCAGTGGGGTACTGGCCTTCTTCCTTATTCCCTCATCTGTCTGATAGTGCCTCAGAGATACAATGGGGAGGGGAGGTTGTGAACTTATATTCAAAAGGTCAGCACACCTCCACGGAGATGGGCAGTGGCCATTTCCCAGAAGAAGGTTTTGGCAAGGCGAGCTTCTTTAAAAACATACGAATAGTTGATAAGTCCGACCAACTTCAAGCTCCTCGAGGGGTTCGCACTTTCGCTACAGGAGCCAACTGCTATAATGTGCACCATAAGAACAATGGTTACTTCTACTACGGGGGTCCTGGTATAAATCCTAATTGTACGTAGAAGGTTGTAGGTTTTTGTATCTCCATCTTGTGGGGCAAAGAAAATTATGAAAAAATAATCGTGAACAATCAATGGACAACAAAAATAAATATTTTTCTTTTTGTATATTCAAGTAATTTAATAGCCCACAAGAAAGAGAGAAAGAATCTTGTTATGGAAATCCTTCAGCATGGAGGAAACAATTGATGGACAATTAATTTGATAATCAGATAAGCTCTTTCAATTAATGCACAAAATTAAGCAGAATCTGTGGGATTTAATTTATGTAAGATATTCTTTGATATATAATTGGCAACGAGGAAGAAGAAGTTTGTTATATATATATATATATATATATATATATATATATATATATATATATATATATATATATATATATATATAGGATAGCATATGTTTTTATTTTCATTGAAAAGGGTTTGAAAAAAGGGGCCATGGAGGTGCACAATAGTGTCTCGCGCTATTGCTGGTGATGATTTGCTTATCGTGCATCATGGCCAGAGCGTGGGCTACAATCGAGCAGTTCGAGGTGCAGCAACACCTGATCCGATTGGATAAGCCTGTCAAAAGCATCAACCTCTACTATCCCACTATTCTTTCCATTTTTTTTTTTGGATTTTTTGGTAAGAAAATATTTTTTGTTCATTCTAAAAGAGTTTTAAGAAGATTTTCTAAATTATTTTTAATCGGAAATGTATTTTGAAATTTTTTTGTTTTCACCTTTTTTGTTCGTTCAGTTTAATCCTATCAAGTTTCTACTGTAATTTTCCTCTTCCATCATACTTATTTTTTTGGCATTTTTCGCTGCAATGCTTCTTAATTTGTGGTTTCATTTGCTCCAATATTTGTTTCTTTAAAAAAATCCCGGATGGGGATTTTATAGACTATGTCCATATCTCTCATCACCCAGCCTTCGATCATCCTTCCCTCAAAACCCACACCATCCAGGTGTGGTCTCTTCCCCCCCCCCACACACTCTTCTTTTCAAATCCTTCACCTTCACTTAATGTTTACACCTGGCGGTCTCTTTACTTTATCTCCACTTTATGCAAAATCTTCAAATGAGACCAAGTTTCCACCCATTAGGCCTATATGATGAGAAGAGGGTGGCATCAAAGATGGAAACTAGCTCCATACCTCAACTTTGGCATCAAAATGGGAGGTGCCTAGAGGACACCATCCCTATTAGGAGGACTAAGAAGGGCGATGTGCTGAGGGCCAGCTTTATCGAAAGATTTGGAAAGAACAGGCGTAGGACAATCCCAAATCCAACTTCTATAGAATCCAACTGGAATAACAATGGACATGAGGTATATAATTTTTAAAATTTATGAAAAAGGGTGACCTTGGAGTGAAGTATCTCTAACCTTTCTCATTTGTGTTTGTTGGTGGGTTTTCTTAAGTAGCATGCGGTTGTTTACGTAAGGGGAGGTAAGTACTATGGGGCAAAGGCAACCATAAATGTGTGGAACCTGAAGCTGGAACAGAAAAATGAGTTCAGTCTATCTCAACTTTGGATTGTTGGGGGTCCTACAAGACTTTTCAATACCATCAAAGCTGGATGGCATGTATATTATTGTTTCAATTTTGAATAAATAGAAAGTAGTTTTAAATATATGAAATTTTGAAAGTTCTCTCTTCATGCATTAATTAACTTCATCTGGTTACTCTTTGGTGTGGAAAAAAATTCAGGTATATCCAATTTTGTATGGAGATAATAAAACAAGATTATTTACTTTCTGGACCGTAAGTTAACATTCGTTCTTTTTCCCAAGTTTTTTATGTGTTGTTTCTATTAGTTTCCTCTTTCCTTATGTTCTCCTACCTTATCTTCCAAGAGTTTTTTAATAAATTTATCTTATCAAATATGAGGGAATTAGATTGTTCATTATTTTGAGTTTTTTAGGTTCTTTCTGGTCAATTATATGATAGAGATGAGGCGCCACAGACATTCCTGATTTCGATAAATGACATTAGGCAAAAATTATGAAAAATTAGAAGGCTTCTAATATTTTGCCATGAAATTTTAGGCTGACGGTTATAAATCAGTAGGCTGCTACAACCTACAATGCTCTGGGTTCGTTCAAGTCAACAAAGAGATAGCATTAGGTGCCACCATCTACCCCATTTCTAGCTATGGTGGATGCCAATATGAAATCACTTTGTCTCTCTGGAAGGTAGAAGCAAAAGATTCACAAGGTGTTTATTTCTTGTCCTAACTCACAAGCTCTCAATATAGCAAAAGCACAATAGTCATATTTAATTGCTTTTTCACTTCTCATCTATCAATACTAATGAATGTTCATATGGTTTTTATTTTTGAGCAGGATCCAAAAACGGGGAATTGTTGGCTGCAGTATGGAAATCAATCTCCAATGGGGTACTGGCCTCAGAGATACACTGGGGAGGGGAGGTTGTGAACTTAAATTCAAATGGTCGGCACACCTCCATGAAGATGAGCAATGGCCATTTCCCAGAAGAAGGTTTTGGCAAGGCGAGCTACTTCAAAAACATTCAAATAGTTGATAAGTCCAACCATCTTCAAGCTCCTCGAGGGATTCGCACTTTCGCTACGCGATCCAACTGCTATAATGTGCACCATAAGAACAATGGTTACATCTACTATGGGGTCCTGGTAGAAATCCTAATTTTACGTAGAAGGGTGTAGCTTTATGTTTCTCCATCTTGTTGGGCAAAAGCAATTATGAAAAAAAAAAAATCGCAAACAATTGGTGGACAACAAAAAAAAATATTTTTTCTTTTTGTATATTCAAGTAAATTATCAAAATCATCGAGCACTAACAATCAAGCCACATAGTCAATAATCAATATGAAAATAATTTAATAGCCCACAAGAAAGAGAGAGAGAATCTTGTTATGGAAATCCTTCGGCTTGGAGGATGACCACCACTGGATTTGGTTCAGGCAAAACTTCCACTATTGTGAAAATATTGGGAATATATCAAAACTTCCACTGTATTTCTTCCCATGCTGGATGGATCGACAACCAATGAATCAATCGATAAATAGCGATTCCAGGCGAAGCGAAATGGTGTAGCTAGGAAGATTTAATTTGCTAGCATTGACGTATCCATTTAATTTGCTGAACCTTCTAGATGAACATATGGCCAGTCAATTTGAAAACTTGGTGTGCTTAATGTTCTTTATATTTGATTATATTAATATAACAACAAATAGATTATATTCTTATTATATTTGGTATCGCCTTTTCTGAAAATATTGCATAAGATGCCGCATTAACTATGTCTAGCTATATTCTATGCTTATTATATGTATGTATATATATATATATATATATATATATATATATATATTCACCCAAAACTGGCATTAGTCTGTGTTTCATGTAAGCAAAGTGCTTTGGTTTCGCTACTATTAAAATTCAGTGCACAGGTTGAGGTATGCCTACCAGACCTTTCCATTGAGTCTAATAAAAAGAAATGAGTTTAATGCATTCCCTATTGGGTGATGTGTGCTTCTTTCTCTCATTCTTCTTGAGAAAGAAATAAGAAATGCAATCGAAAAAAAAGAGGCTATATAATATCCATTACTATACTAAATCTCATTACATCACCAACAGATGGAGTCACATGCATCCATTAGGTAGTCCTTCATTTGCTTGCATATGCTGGATTCATGGCAAAGAAAAGCCTCTCTCTTCCAACTACGAATTACCAAATGGTTTCTACCTCTTTCACCCCCATCTCTAGTCCATTCTCTCTTTCTTCACACTAGTCTTTTCATCTTCAACAACTGGAATCACTGTTATTTTTTTTGTGACATCATGAAGACCCAACCTTTGATCAACATGGCGTTGTATCTGAAATTGTCGTCAAAATTTGATTGTAACAGTCTGGACATCGCCAAATTTCCTTTGGATTATGGTACTATTAATTCTAGCAATTGGCATGTGGTGCATTTGACTGATATAAATGGAGTATCTGATGAATGACTTGTTAAACGACTGAGCCTACTATTTTTTTCCAGCTTAAGTTTATGCTACTAATGGTCACTTTTATTTGTTGCAGGTGAAACAGGAGAGGGCAGAACGAGAGGCATTGTGAGCTCTACCATTGTGCCAGAAACATGGTGCGCCATTTCTTCAGGATAGATAGTCGTTCATTAGCAACGCCTCGGAGAGGGATGTATGCCCTCTCCCTCACCGCATCTCACTGATCCTGCCCTCACAGCCCTTCAATCACCTGTATAGGTAAGACCCAGCCCTTTGGCCCCACCCATTATAGAAATAGGCCGAAAGAGAGAAAAAAAAAAGGAAGAAGAAGGGAACGATGTTCCCCTATTTGAGTCAGAAGAGGAGACTGACTTCGGCACCTCTTGGACTTTGTCGAAGGCTAGGAAACCCTAGTTGCATGTCTATTTAAGGGACCTCATCCCTCCTTCAAGACTCCCCATGGATTATCAAGTCTGCTGCTAATTTTGAGAGGATTTTTGAGTATATTACCATGGGGGATTGCTCGGAAATGTCACCGTTGATCCGGCCGAGAGAGCTCGCCGGAGGTAAGTCCGTGCCCACTCATAGCAACTTCCCCGTCGAGGAAAATTTGGATCATACAATGAATGGTAAAATTTATAAAAATATTATAACATTTTATAAAGCGTTATAGCAAAACCTATTTCTGTAAAATGCTTGCATGATTTCTTAAACCAAAATTACAACTTTTGATTTGTTTTTAATCAGGAATTTTGTTGTCCTCCTTTAAAAAAAAAGTTGATATCTTTCGTTTACTCGTGGTAGTGTCATCCGATTTATAAAGGAAAAATTGTTCCTTGTAATTCTTTGGAAATTAAAAATTCTTGAGCTATGCTCTTATTCCAGTTTGTTAGTTTTTTACTCTCTGTTATTGGTATGGTCTCAAGTACACTTTCATAGTTTTTACTTTTCTTCCTAGATATTTCTTATTCTCAAATTAGTTCTCCTATTTCTTTTGCATATTAGTTCTCTTCAACTAAAATTTGCAAGTAAAGGACGGTTATCAAAAATTTAAAAAAAAATGTTTTTATTTTATTCTATCTCACTTTTTTATCAAAAAATGGCTGCGTGCTGTGTAAGGCGCCATTGTACCAAAAGTACATAAAAAAAAAATAAAAGTTCTTATGGTACTTTATTCGTTCGGTACAATCCTAATTAATATCTAATAAACTTCCTCTTCTATTATACTTATGTACGTGTAGCAATTTGCACTACAATGAGTCTTAATTTCTGGTTTAATTTGTTTTAGTGTTAATTTGTTTTATTCTTAAAAAAAGAGCCCAGATGGAGATATCATAGACTGTGTCCATATCTCTCATTAGCCTGCCTTTGATCATCCTTTTCTCAAAAACCACACTATCCAGGTATGCTCTTTTTCCCCCTCACTCTCTCTTCTTTGCAAATTCTACCCCTTTCACTTAATGTTTACACCTGATGATCTCTTTACTTTGCCTCCACTTTATGCAAAATTTTCAGATGAGACCAAGTTTCAACCCATTTAGCCTATATGACGCGAACAAGGTAGTATTAGAAAAGAAAACTAGCTCCATATCTCAGCTTTGGCATCAAAATGGGAGGTGCCCCAAGGACACCATCCCTATTAGAAGGACGAGAAAGGATGATTTGCTGAGGGCCAGCTCCATCGAAAGATATGGGAAGAAAAGCCACGGTGCAATACCTAATGATGTTTCTGTATCGCATGATGGCTATATACATGAGGTATGTACTCTCGAAAATATATGAAAAATGAGCAGCTTTGGAAGTAGCTCTTAGTTACTTTTCCATTTCCTTCCTCTTCTCCTTGGCCTTTCTCATTTACGTTTGTTAGTGGGTCATTTTGAGCAGCATTCGTTTGCTGTTGCGAATGGACAGCACTATGGGACGTCGGTATTCATGAGTGTGTGGAACCCATATGTCCATGATCCCCTCGAGTTCAGCAATACTCAGCTCTGGTTGTTTGGGGGACCTCGGGAATTTCTCAATACCGTCGAAGCTGGATGGCATGTATGCTATTGTTTTAATTTTAACTAAACTGAATGCAGTTTTAATTATGTGGAATTATGAAAGTCCTCTCTTCTCTTCCTGCATTAACTTTAGCTGGCTGCTCTTTGGTATGAAAAAATATCAGGTATATCCAAATCTGTATGGAGATAATAGAACGAGACTATTTACTTACTGGACTGTAAGTAAATATTCCCTCATTTTTTCTTGTCCTCTATGAGTTCTTTCTATTAATTTCTTCTTTCCTCGTGTTCTTGTTCTCTCCTACCTTGCCTTCCATGAGTTTTTTTTAAAACAAAATAGTAATAATTGGACTGTCTTTTTCTTGAGCTTTTTTGCTGTGTTTTCTTCAATTATATGAAGCTAATTAATGAGGTGCCATGGACATCCTTCTTTTTGATAAAAATTAGGTGGCTTCTAATACTGTTCTATAAAATTTCAGAATGATCGGTATCGTCAAACAGGCTGCTACAACCTGCTCTGCTCTGCGTTTGTTCAAGTCAGCAACAAGGTAGCGTTGGGCTCCTCCCTCAAGCCCGTTTCTAACTATGATGGTCAGCAATATGGTATTCTTGTTGTTGTCTATAAGGTAAAAACAATGCTCGCATGATTTTTATACGAAAACACCAGGAAGGAACAAAGGATACCACTCGTTCTTCGTTATTTCTTGTGCACACTGGCAAAATCACAGTGTAGAAAAATTACAGTAGGTTTATTCAATTACATTTTTACTTTTCACCTATACATAATAATAAATATTTATATGGTCTGCATTTGTCAGGATCAAAAAACAGGGAATTGGTGGTTACAATTTGGGAACAAGTTGGACATCGGCTACTGGCCTGCTTCCTTAGTCAAGCATTTGAGCAGAGATTATAAACTTAAATATAAGTAGTGAGCACACCTCTACAGTGATGGGCAGTGGCCATTTTGGAAAAGAAGGTTTGCGCAAGGCGAGTTTGTGCGGGAACATTCACATACTTGACGAGTCCTTAAATATAAAACAACCTCCAGAGATTACCTTAATCGCTGAATCACCCAACTGCTATGATGTGGTCCGAGCCCCCAATTCCGAAGATTTGGGAACTCACTTCTTCTATGGGGGTCCTGGGAAAAGTCCCAATTGTCCGTAGAAACCCCGAACTGGACGTGCGGTGTGAGACAGACGCCACCATTGGAAGAATTAGACCCAAATGTGGGCACGAGTTGCATGATTGCGAAAGTATGTGTATTTTGCTTATTAAATGATAAAATGCACCGTGCGTCGTGCGGAAGAGAGTAAAATGCGGTCACTAAATTTCTATCTCTTGATATGTACTACTTAATTACCACATTAATAACTCGGGCTCCGTTACAAAGACAAGTTGTTAATGCCGGATTTCGGTCAAGGAAGAATACTAATTGTATGCCTACTCCCCAGATCAACCAAAACCTCATCCTTTCTGCTGTCCCATGTAGCGGCTCGTTGGCTTCCATTTGTGCCAGTTTGGCTTGACTTGATTTGATTTAAGTAGCTTTTCCTTTTGGCATCGTAAGGAAAAATAGATCCCTCTCTTGTATTCATGCAATAAGCGTATCCACTAAACATTGGTTTAATTTATGCATCTCTAGCAACTTAAATTGAATTGTCCCCATAACAAGGAATTGTCATGCCTTGTCCCCATATGAGCTCTAGAGTAGTACCCTAAAGATTATGCAAGGCCTATGATGAACAAAAATCTGATAACTTCACAAATAATTTAATTAATTTAAATAGACAAATCTAACATGTTTAGATAATCAATTTGATTTAATTACAAAAACTTTTAATGTTCAACAATATCAAAGTAAACTATCTAACTGACTAATGACTCTAACACTCGAACTCTGCCCCCAACCCTTCCAAGTCTATGTGTCCTGCGGCTCTGAAAAGAGAAAAAAAAAGGAAGTGAAATTTATAGCCCAGTAAAAATCTCTATACATCCATACCAATACAATAGTAATATGAATTTGAAAACCACAAGAAATCGATGCACATATCATGAAATCATAAACCGGCTATCAAAAAACTTATATAATTAATATAAGTATGTACGTCAAACATCAATGAAAGTTACTTTCAGCCACACAAGAATGATATAGCATATGATAGCTCATAAATTTAAATGCTTTTTCTTTCCACAATATATTTAATATACAAAAAGATGACGTTCCCAAAGATTTACATGCTATGATGCTTCCCCATGTCCCTAATCCCAAAACCGAAGAGGAACAGGTACAAACAGTGATACATAACACGAGGAAACTGATGAGATTAATTTGCTCCTTGAGAACATGAAGACTACTCCAACCACCCATTGCTTTGATTAAATGAGGATAAAATCATGAGCCTGGAGGGGTCACTCTTGAGGCAGACGAGTCGCCCAGTGAGACAGAAGCAACGGATGAAGCCCAGGCCCGAGCATTGTTCGCCCCCTTCTGAAAGTTCTTTGACTTATTGCAGAGCCTAAGCCTGCTCCACAGTTTCTTGATATCAAATACATGTTGTGCTCGCTCCAAAAGCTGGCTCCATTCGCCCAGGATCCCCAAGTTCAGATGCCAGGCGAGTGAAACCCAGAAAGCTCTGAGGTGGATGAAGATCACAGGGAAGAACCGCAGGATTGCCTTTAGACAGATAAAAAGAAAACTAATTGCGATGTAAGGTTCGTGGGCTATCAGTTCCTTTGCAGATCCCTCCACTGGCCAGAGGGATCTTGCATTTCTTGAACTGCTGGGCGGTTCAACAGCAAAAAATGAAACAGGATCAAAACCTGCATCCGGAAAGCAGAAGAGTATAAGTGCAGATAAGAATGAGATGTACCTGGAAGGGTTTCAGAAACAGTCTGATGACCTTTCTTCCATCAGCTGATGCGTGCATCACATGGAAGTTATAAAGATCCAGAAAATTCTGAATCTCGGACTGTTTATGAGTATAAGAAGAACAGAAACAGGTTATCTATGACCACCAATACAACTTAAGTTAAACCAGGACACTGTTTGTTTCAGGCCAATCAAATCACTCTTGTACCCTAAGCAAAACGAGAGATAAAAACCCTGCCTTGAGTGCAAGGTTGCAAGAACCTGCCACAAATCATGTAAGGGCAGCTCTAGAACCCAGGTCACTGGGTGTCGACACCCAGTGACTTTACCAACCAAGCCAGTTGGCGGACTCAAAGATATAGCTTCTCGTTTGCCTTCAAGTTTTGAAAACTCTTGAAGACAGACTACACCGGTGACTTTACCAACTGAGCCAGTTGGCATACTCAAAGATCTGCTTCTGGTTTGCCTTCAAGTTTAAGTAACTTTTGAATACAGATTATAGAGTCATAAACAACAGACGTGAATTATGTGGATTAAGACAAATCAATTGGAAGAAATTTAGAAAAGCACAAGGGATCCACCTGTAGTTTTCTTGTAGAAACTCACAAGAGAGTTGAGGTCTTTTGAGCCACGGTATCGAACCATCACTGTCCTATTGGCTAATAGTATAGCTGGAAAACTGTGAATCCCATATCTTGAGAATACACTGCATGGCATGTGAGAAAATGTCGTGCTCAGAAAACCGATCATGTATATTTTAATGCAACAAACATTACAGGTACAATAACTTTACACGTACCTTGGCATGGAAGAAGATTGTTCAACTGCTAAGTGTTTTATTTGAGGAAAAATGGAGCTGAGGGCATCAAAAATGGGTCGAGTGTTGCTGGAGAATGGGCACCATGAGGCGTAGAAGAAAACAGAGTAATACGCACTTCTCTGGCTGTGACTCAACTCTTGCTCAAGTGTCTCACCATTCACCTTCAAAAAAAGAGTAACTTCAGATCTCTCCATAACCAACAAAAGAGTTGCAAAGTAACCTTGCACATAAATTCATTATCATTAATATGAAAACTGCAGCTTGCTGTTGATAAAGATACCATGGAAAGGTGCCTTGCAAAACCAACTCCCTATTATATGAAAGGGAAACAGGAAATAAAAGGAAAAAAGTTGATTATAGGCCAACTACATTTCAGTTTGCATTGTGATGTTTGGTATAAACTTGACAGTCCTCTGATAATCTCAAGAACAAGGCAACTTGAAGTGATTATTGCACATAAGGAATAACCAAAACAAAGATATTTTGTATATTTGAAATATCTAACAATATGACAACAAGGCTTAGAGATGAGTCTGCTTATGGTTGATCTTGCCCCGAAAAACAAGCATTCAAAGTTAACTTACAGAAACCACTTCAAAAACAACCATCTCATTTTTAACCAAGTCAAACAAACCATGTCAAAAGAAAAGTATACTCTCTCAGGACTACTGGAGGGGATCTCAGCGGAAACAACGGAACAAGACAGAGCAAAAACAACGAGAAACCATAGACAAACTAATGTGGACATGAAAGTATCTTTAAAATGTTCTTCATTTATTTCCTGAATAGTTGGAAAGTCAAAACATTCTCCCAATGGATAACCTAAACTTTCTGGACTGCACTGCCACTAATTAATTGCATTCTATACCTCCAGCTTAAAAAGCAGATGCATTAAGGGACCATAAAGTGCATATGCATTATACAGGCTACATATACAAGTGCATATATGGATAGTATTTTTTTAATTATATAAAATAAATAAAATATATAAGGGCAATAAAAATAATAATAATAATAGCAATATTTTTTTGGGCAAACAATATCAATATTAATAGCAATAACAACTAACAATTACTGCCTATTAGTTAATACCAATAACAATAATTATAACATAATGGAAACCTAAATCCAACCTAATCATTAGTCCGAACATACTCCATCCGAACAGGACCATATTAGAGTGGGCTACATAGTTGGCCCCATAATGCTAAGTGGGCCACATATGCAGCCATAAAATGCTAAATGAGCCACAAGTACGGCAGCATAGTATTAGGTGGACTCCCTTCGGCCTTTATGCAGAATGATTGCATGTAGTAACCGCATATACGCAGTGCGCTATGGTCAAGGGACTGCAACCGCATCTACAGCCGCATATGCAGCCTTATGCACCGCATTTTTAAAACACTGAAGATTCCATTTCCTTTTATTTATGTGAACAATGTCACACATGATTCCTTTCTGATGGTTGTGATATCAGTGCACGAAGTTTCTTAGTTTAGAGCGAATTATGAATGACTGATGCATCAAATGATGGACTTCTACTATGATTTAATTGGAGACATATTTAGTCCAACTCTCTAGTCAAATTATGAATAAAATAGATTGGCAATAAATATGCTCTCGTTTTATTAGGCTGTACCATTGAAAAGGGTAAAACTGGGAAAGAAAGAAAAATAGCTTAGGAAGAGAAAAAGGTTGAGCATGTTGGCCTCTTGGAGTTAGAGAGGTAGGGAAACACAAAGCCCTTTCCTTTAAAGATAGATAAATCAAATTATCGAGCTCCATTCTTATAATAGCTCCTAAGACTGCTGGGGCTTGGGTCAAGCATTGGGAATGTTCTCAAATTCAATTTTAATTTTTAAAATCAATAAGAGATTATTTAAGTCTTAACAACCTATACTTAATACATTTTATCTAGCTTATAAAAATAAACCTTTTGTATATGTGCATGTAATATGCATAAGTTTGTTATAATATTGGTACACAAATAGTTAATCTGGTCTAGTACATAGTTGGGGGAGCTAGAGGCCAAATGAGCAAATAAACCAAGTGAGAGCGAATGTGCCAAGTTGCTAGCTTAGCATCTTTGACCATAAAAAGGCACTTCACAACATGATCAATGACATAACATGATTGAAACCATTTGTTTTCACATCTGTGACGCACACTTGAGGATTGGGGGGCTAAGAGATGGAGAGTATGCCTTTAAATATGGAACTGGTTCACCTGCTGGCCATCCGATCTCTGTCCCAAGCTGTTCAAATGGGTTTTTATGAATAACAGGTTTGGAGTTGACCTGACCGATTATATGTTGTTGGTGGTGGGTTGACCCAGATCTCAAATTATAAGATTTGTTATACAAAAGAAACAGAAGATTACTTATAGAAAGAAAATAAAAGAAATAAACAAAATTACAAGAAGAAATAGACATATAGCAGAAGATGAAAAGGAAGCATCTTCCAAATTAAGAGTAGAAAATTGCAAAAAATCTCTAAGTTCAGGTCAAGGCATCACGTAACATTAGAGTCCCAAGACGGTAAAGAACTCCAAAGTACAACTGTTCTGGCAAACCATTCAATCTACACTCGGACCAATTAAGGCTGAAAATATCAACAAACAATAGCAACAGTGCAGGACATCAGCTAGAATAGGCAAGAAATGGTCAACATTAAGAATTTATTGGTATCAGTGACATAATAATGAATATTGTATATTTGTGTTTCCAATGATCCGATAATGAAATTATAAACCATAGCCTATCAAGCATCATTCCTTCAATTTGAGAAACTATGATAGCAATCTTACATTCTGGTGGTGATAAAATTTCTGTTTGTAAAATATAACCATTGTTGTTAAAATCTTATAATTCATGATTCCGATATTATGATACAAATCAAAATGGCCCTAAATGAACCGGATCCTATCCTTGGATCAGGATTAGTTTAGGATCACAAGATTTAGATCCAAGTGAAGAACTATACATTCTTCTGGATCACAGGATCCAGTATGATTATGTTATTACATTTACATCATGTGGAGGTCCATTTTCTAGATTTTATTTGACTACGTGATTCTTAAATTACTTAACACTAATAAATCCGAGATAGTGAAATAAAAGTCTGTTATTGGAGTTTACAGTTAAAAAATACAGCCATATGTTAAAGGCCTATCCTTGTTTATTCTATAGCACTCTACATAAAAGGATAATTAAATCATGATGGTGTATTATATAAATACCTTAAAAACCAAACAGAATGTTTGTTTCATTATCAATACTAAATATATAGACCTAAATTAGTGAACTGGACTTGTTGTATATATGCCTTTGACTCTTCATTCATCCACTTTATAGTTAAGTCATATTTCAATTTTTGCTTTCTTTTATATTTAAGACTTTCTCAAAGAAATCAGAAAAATTTTATGATCTACAGTCCAAATCACGGTCCAATCCAATCCGGCCTAGCCCCCTCCATGATTTATGAGTCAATCCCGATCTTAACAGCATTGGATATAACTAATGAATGAAACATGTACTGCCAAATAATTCATATTTTCCTTATTGAAAGCAAATTGCATCAAAAAAGTAAAATACACATAACACCAGAATACCTGATATGAATGGTGTAGTGCAAAAATGCTGGGAGGATATCTTTCAAAAATCTTTTTAAAAAAATGAAACCATTTACATACAAAGAGAGAATATCCATACTATTAATAATGCATTAACTTGAAATTTGACTCAGCTGATGCCTGAACAACTCATATGAAATGCAAATGGTCAGCCCAATAGCAACACCTATTAAGATTAGCAAGAATAAATTATTATAAGCTCAGGCATGATCCATCCCGAACATGTCATTATGACATTAAACAATGCATCTAAATACACCAATGATAATGCTTAAAATAAGCTTTGGTGGCCCCAAAGCATCCTTAAGTCAATCTGGCAGCAGCATAGTGTTCTGATCATCTATGGGGTGCTTGGATGTCGAACTTTGATATATAAGGACAGAGGTATTAAAGCTCCGATTTAAATTTCTGAGAGTAGAAAAGAACCTCATTGTTGGGGGAGGTCATAACTTAGCTGGAGTTGAATCTCCAACTTCATAAATACTAAAATGGAAAATTAAAATGGTAATATGATATTTGAGGAAGATGAAATAAAATGTACTATTTTTGTCCAAATCTCTATTTCACCATCATCTCTTCTCAACTGTACAAGAGCATGCTGCCGGTGGTTTCTAAATGAGGATTGAACATTTTAGCTAAGGTTGCCATCTAGGTACCGAACCCCGTACAAATATCATGCTAGTATAGTATCAATATGCATGGCATAGGGATCAGTTCAGAGTAACGAGACTTGGTATGCCCTCCATACTAAGTTTCGGTTTGGTACCAAGACAGGGTGATACGCACCGATTTGGCAAACCTTGGTTTTAGCATATTAACCTTGTCTAAATAAGGAAATTCATGAAAACCATTTGTATGTTTATTAACTACATATATGATTTAAAGCATAATAAAATGAGCAATGTGACAAAAGTAGTTTGTTTCTCTTTTCATTCATGGGAAGTCTATTATATGGTCATGTGACAAAGAAATGCATGTATAATACAAAGAAACAATATAAACAAAAGAATCAGTGGAACAATCTCGATATTTTTACAAGCGTTTCATCTTGTTTTAGAAGCACATCTTCAATCTTAATAGCTCGGACCTTAAAGCCTCATGGCTTTCTTTTGGCCGGGTTCACCGACTTAAGACTTAACTTCTGCAAAGCGAAATGTGAACATCACATTGATTTCTGACACACCAATTGCTTTATATGTTTGTGTTCAGTATCCCTTTGGAAAATAAGAAACACCCCTACTAACTAAATTAAGCATTGAAAGAAATGGCAAATGTGTACTATTTAAAGATATTAACCTATGAAATTCCTCTCTTCTTCTCCAAACTCTAGAGTTCGAAGTCAGACTATTCTGATTCTTAGCCAGAGGAGTCCAGCTCCATGCCCCTCTGCAGAGATAGCTGCTGGTACGGAGTATCCTGTGACAGTTAATGCCCTAGAATCACATTGTCTGAGGCTTATGCCCTGTACTCCAAATCTCCAATCCCCCTAAGGCTTTTTATTTAATGAGATATTTTCTAGAAAAACTCAATAGAATGATGTCCATGTATATCTGAAAGCAAGTTATCGCTGTTAATAATGATGAATCTGGATTTGGTCAAGGTTGTGGCAAGCTAATGATGCACGTGGTGCATAACCGGCTTGATCACAACAGCAAATAAAGATCAACTAGAAAAGAAGATCATGAAAAAGCTGTAAGAAATTTCAGATCATGATAGCAGCAGCATACGCATCTTGACCATTTGGGGGTTCCTGGGTGCTGCAACTTTTTTATATAAGGAAAGTACTAAAGTTAGTATGTTTCGGTCTCTGGTTGCTTGTACCTCAATAACTGTAAGACATGAAATCTAGGTTGCCACTTTGGTTTTTCATGTCTTTTTGTCATCCTTCCTCAGCCTCCACTTCTCAACTCTACTATAACATGTCGCCAGTTATTTTCCAGTTTAGAATTAAATGTTTTAGCACCTTATCCTTGTATAGCTAATAATGGCATCCAAAAGGCTCAAATTTTGCTAACTAAACAGCGAGCATGAGACTCATGCAAAATATTCAGTTTTTTTTTTTTTCTGTGCATGCATGGGAATTACACGTATCAAAGAATATGGTTGCAAAAACACAATTAGGAAAATCAGTCATAATCCGGGAAACAAGAGTTATTAGGAGACGTACTTCCCAATAAAACTATCTCAAATAGAATGAAAATAAACTCTTTTATAGAGACAAAAATTAAGAAGGGGTTGGTGAGTCCACGAATGATTTTGATGCTTCTCTAACAGCTATACTTTAAAGCAATGCATGCCATATTATGTTTTCAGGCGTAACAAGAAGATTTCCATGTTCCCTGCCGGCCAACTCCAAATTTTTCCAAATATCTAAAACTATAACATGAAAAGTATTAAGATATTTACCAAAAAAAAAGTATTAAGACACCAAGAACCGCATACGCACATGCCGGGAGTGGGATTCTTTTGCCCATTCACTCCAATAAAATTAGAACCTATAGAAATAGAATCCACTCATGCGGAAACCAAGACCTCAATCCAAGAAACCTCGTGACGCCAAATTCCTAGAAGCCCCAAAATCAAAACCACATGAACAACCCAAAGAATCTCCAAAAAGCTCCCACCCTTCAACAACTACCCACGATGAAATCGAACAAGCATGACCAAGCCGCGATTTTTCGGAGAAACAAAATCCCACGGAAAGAGAATCGAAATCGATACACAAGAGGCGGGGATTTTAGGCATACGTAGAAGCACCTACAAGGAGGAAAGCAAAACCCTACCTCCAGAGAAGAAGACGGTTCGATCCAGAGAGGGCATTGCGATCTGACGACGTCGAGGACGGGAATGTCCGATCGAGGGCAGAGAGGCGCCGCCGTCGCCGACGCCGCAGCGGAGGATCGGGGGGAGGAGACGGAGGCGATGCATAGGAAGACGAGGAGTGGGAAAGGCGAGACGGCCATGGAGCAAGGGAGGAAGGGAGGAGGCGAGGGATGGGGGTGGAGGCGAGAGAGAGGAAGGCGCTTTCTTTTTCTCTCTCTCTTTCTCTAATTGCGGCTCTTCGTTTTGTTCCGGTTTTATTTTCCGGTGGTCTTCTCTTCTTGCACCGCTGGTTTCGTTCTCTCTCTACTTCTTCGCCAATCTGGATCTCTCACCGAGCCCTCTCCTGCCTTTTTGTAGCTCGAGCATGTGAGCATGGCCCTCCCCTCTCTTTCTATGTGACCGTAGCCGGCAAAAATTGCAACCCTTGGATGTTCCTTGATTTCCAAATGTTGCACACAAATCCTTCATGGGAACATAATGGTATGTTAGCACTACATGGAAACTTGGCATGCTGAATATGGGACGTCTCGCACACAACGGATATCACCCAATAAGACGGATAAAATAGATGGAAACTGTACGGATCCTCACATACTCCCTTTATTCAATCTCTGATGTCTTCGTTCTCTAGTCCATATAAATTATAGGTTGAATCCGCTTTGATACCATTTGTAACAACCCAGTACCTCATCCAAAATGTCTAGCCGAAAGTTATTATTTAGATTTCTTGATTCTAAATAAATATCCAATATTTATCAAGTAAATAACCGATGTGGGATTAAATACACATCCGCACAGATTCTCATATAGATGCCCCTATGCAGGATCTTTCCTGCTTGCTCTCCTTGCTCTGTCTCTCTCTCTCTCTCTCTCTCCTGCTAGTCTCTTCTCTCTCCATTTCTCTTCAAAAATCATGCTCTCCATTTCTCTTTAAAAATCCTTGCCTCCTTGTCTCCTTCTCTCCTTTTTCCATTCGCCACCTTTAATCTGCGCTCCACCTCCAATATTGCCGGCAACGCTATTTCCTCCGCTCCACTCCCCTCTCTTCTATCCCCCATTAATGCATGACTTCCTCTTGCTTCTCAGCTCCTCTCTCTATCCTCTCATTTCTTGTTTTGCCCCTACCCCCACTCTTATCCTAGCCAAGACCCCTACTGGTGTGACATTGGTAGGCACATCAACAATCACAATGGCTGGAAATTTTATAAATTTTGAAGAATACCAAAAAAAAACATGATTTCAAATGTAAGCTCCTTCCTTTAAAACTTTTTTTTATTTATGGTCTTCTCAGGTAAAAAATAAAAATTCTCAGGTAAAAAATAAAAAAAATTATTATTATTATTTTTGGAGAAAATTGAAATGTTTAAATTTATTTTTTTTTTTGTGCCGATTATCATTTGCCCCTACAAATGCTATCTCTCTCATCCGTTTCTTAAGTTATTTTCCTCTCAGTATTTTTCTCTGGACTCTCTTCTTCTTTCTCTTATAGTTGATTTCTTCTGACTTTGGATCCAACCTTGAAGAAAGTCCTAAACTAGCAAAAAAAAAATTCTTCGAAATAATTCTGCTCTCTTTTTTATCGTCTCCATATTTCTCTCATGTCTAACGGGATGTTGAAAATATCGATAGCTTTAATGTATTCTTCAAGACCTATACACGCGCACACATATAATATATATATATATATATATATATATAGTCCTCACCTAGCAAGGAATAAATAGTCAGTACTGAGAAATCAATACTAACATATAAGTAAAGACTTACAATTTACTAGATAAGTAAACAAGTGAGGTTTCATCTCTGATTTTCTATTTTGCAGATCTGAGAGGACTCAAAGCATGTAGTGGTCAAGATCTACATGGCAAGGATAAAACAATAAACTTGAAATGATTTTAAACAGTAAGTCTAGAATAGTAAACGTAAAGCTGTACAAATAAGCAGCAAAAGTCCCATAACATGCTGGTTGGGTTGGGCCTACTTCAGCGTAAATAGCAATGAAGAAGGATAAAAAGAAATTCAACAAGGATTAAATAACTAGTGTTCGGAAACAAATACTCTAACATGGAGCTAAGAAATACTTGTAGTCTACGAGATGAGCATAAAAAGTGACCTCATCTCCTACATCCTTCTTTGCAAATTTGAGTAAATACTTAATACAGAGCAACAAATACCTACATGATCAGGGTAAATAGTAACCTTGAAATGATAACTATTAAGTTTAAAACAATAAGCACTAAATTTATACAAATAAGCAACAAAAGTTCGGTAATATAATGGTCAGGTCAAGGATGCTTCACAACAAATAGCAATACAGAAGGGTAAGAAAAAGTTAGTAAGGAATAAACATTTAGTGTTGAGTAATAAACACTAACATAGAGTTAATAAATACTTGTGGTCTATGAGACAAGCACAAAATGTGAGATCTGATTCTGTGACTTCCTGCCGGTAGATTTGAGTAAACATTTAGGGCTCGTTTGGTTCGCGGGAAGCATTTTTCTTCCTAGGAATATGATTCCTGGGAAACAAATTCCTAGGAAGAGGATGCCTAGGAAAGTACTTTTGGCATGTTTGGTTGACCATGGGAAAGTGACAAATTTCCAAGGTGCTTATGTTTGGTTGGCCATCTACTTTCCTAGGAAAGTTATATATAATTCCTATTATGCCCTTAATAAAAATTAAGTTTTTAATGCCTCTTTAATGCTTCTTTAATGCTGAAGGGACTTTTTGGGAAAAAGTAAAAATGAAGTGATTCCCGCCTCATGGGAAAGTAACTTTCCCATGTTTCTCATGGGAAAGACTTTCCCATGAAATGTGGGAATCACATTCCCATGGGAATACTACTTTTCCTTCTCTCTCCTTTGAAAACTCCAACCAAACAAGAGGCATCTCATTACTTTCCCGTTGACCACACTTTTCCTCCTTCTTTTCCCGCGAACCAAACGAGCCCTTAGCACGAAGCAGCGATAAATATATGCACGATCAAGATAACGGTAACCTTGAAATAATAAACATTAAGTGGTTGGTTTGGCCGGAAGCAATTAGTCATTATGGAAGCCCATTAGTTTATGTCATTCAAGTCGAACCATTTGTACATACGCTATCGTATCTCAGAGATCAAGATTCTTATTTTTATGGACGCCCACATTAGGGCTCCTGTCTTTATTATATTTTTTATATTTTTTTAATTTGGCGGGATGCACTTATGCTAGAGTTATATAAATTATTGTTAGAACAAGAAGAAGAAGAAGAAGAAGAAGAAGAAGAAAGAAAGAAAAAAAGAAAAGAAGAGGAAGAAGAAAACTTAACGAAAAGAAACAAACTTAAGAGAATGGCCGTCTTCCTCTGCTTTACGGACGCCAAAAGCATTGGACTCATAAAAGCGAACTCCCATTCCTCCCTCGCCCCTTCTGTGGTCTGATAGCGCTCCACGTAGGCGTGTGGGGGTATCCAGTTTACCCTTTCGCGTCCCCTAAACGCCCACCTGAGCCTAGCGGAGAAGAAGAGACCCCGGTGGATGGCGGCCAGCGGCGGCGGCGGCGGAATCCGGCCGGAGCTCGGCGGCCGGATTGCCCCGAGGGAGTGCGAGTCCTGCCGATCTGTCCCCGGCATCCCCTTCTGCCGCGTCGAGTGGTCCTTCCTCTGCACCGGCTGCGCCGCCCTCGTCCACGGCCACAACTGGATCGTTGCCGTCCCCCCAAACCCCAACCCTAACCCCAATTCCAACGCCTATCCCTGCCCGTACGCCAACCCTCACCACGTCGTGCAGCTGTGGTCCGATGAGGAGGCCCCCTCCGCCGGTGATCCTGATGACGGCGCCAACGGGGCGGCCGGCTCCAGCTACGGCGGGGGAAAGCGGAGGCGGCGGTCGGCCGGCTTTGCGGCGACCGGTGGGCCGGTGGCAAGCGTGATGAGGCGCAAGGAGAAGCGGAAGAGCCGCAAGTTCGAGAAGACGGTCAGCTACGAGACCCGGAAGGTGTATTTGGACCTGAGGCCCCGAGTCGACGGGAAGTTCACCAGGCCGGACTCCGGTGGCGACGAGGCGAGGCCGGACTCCGGCAAGGAGGCGAGGGCCGATGCCAGTGAAGCCGGGGGAAAGGCCAGATGCTAACGAGCAGCTGAGGTCGGATGCGAGCGAGGTGGTGAGGTTGAATTCGAGCGACGAGGTGGGGCTGCCGGAGGCGGGAGAAGAGGAATTGAGGCAGTTGGATGCTGTTGATGAACTGAGGTTGGAGGGATACTGATGGCGGGTCTTGGGTTGATCAACACTATCTGGGCTGGTTTGTTCAACAGAAATTTTTTCCAAGAGAGGTAAGACAGAAATTTGTCTTTATATTGGAATTTGTAGAATTACTAATAATTGCTTTGTCGAAACTTTTAGCTCAATTTAATGTTTATGACTGTGATTGCGTACATTTGTTGTGATTTAAGCATTAAATCGGAGCTCGAGAAAAAGAAGGTCAGGATTTATTCTTTTAGAAGTTGTGCTTATTGAATGTTGAGAATTTGCTTGTGTTCAAGAGGAAGGAATCCATCATTTAAAATGACTTAAATCAATGCACATCTCGCCTTGTGGTGAGGTGAGGCTTTCCAAAAGCTTCATATGTTATGACTTAAATTGTAGTGATGATTCACTGTTATGGTTACCCACAGTAGCTTCATATGTTAATGAGGCCTTCAGTTATTTAGTCACAGTGATCGTTAGGTAATGTATATGGTGGCGTGATCAAGGAGTGTATAGCCCATATGGAAGAAGTTTTTCAGAGTTAGATATTGTAAAATATATAGGTCTAGAACGCATCTGGTTCCGACTAGATAACCCTTCTGGAGGCATATCTTATAAAGTGACAGCATCAGAAGTGAAGTGGGATTCGAGGTCAGTAAAGGGATAATATGGCATAAGAAGGATTAATCTTAAGCTTGAGAATATTCTCTCTAGTCTTGTCATTTTTAAGGTGGATGTCCCAGTTGAGAGATTGAGACTTTGGGTTGGTCTACTGCTCTTGAAAAAGGTATTTATTATTTAAGGAATTTGAGGAGCACTCACTTTGCTATCACTCTTAAAAACAATGCAATCTGCAATAGAAGTTTTTCAGCATACAAAGCTAAGATATTCTTTGTTTGGAGTGTTTCCTTTCCCATCATTGCAAATCGTGAAGCATGCCTTCAGAGTCAGCTAGAAGTGGGTTAAAAATTGTTGGCTTGTTTTAATCAAGCCTTCAATATGGTTCTGATCCTGGTAGACCTTCTCATCTATTAGAATGCTTTAGAAGGAGGAAAGGATGGAATTCTGTAAGCTTTATTCTCATGAAGATGAGAACATTCCCCATGTTTTACGTTCTTGCACCTACTGTGGGTCTAGGTGAGTTTTTGGTTGGCTACCAATACTAGAAGACTCTAAATGCCTCTTCCAATTTCAATTAAAGGTATACATTTTCCACTCTATTTCAGATGTTGCACGACGACTATAGTAAGTTTGGCGTCCCATAAATTCTGAGAAACTTTGAACGTAACTAAGAGAAAACGCTTAATAGGAAGTTGTACTAGTTGGTAAGATGCTAATTATGACATGCGCAAGGAGTATGAAAGAGCCTCATCAAAAATGCAGTATATCTATAATCTTCGATGGTTGCAGTTTGTTAGATGTTTTTCAGAAGTTCTGCCTATCTTAATTGGGGTTTATCAGTGAAATGTATGAACAAGTTGTTTCCTATTCCTGAAGTGAATTAATCTGCATTTCGATCGCATCTCTGGTCCTAGGAATAGTAGCAGCTGCTGGAGCAGGACTGGCAGAAGCAGCATTAGCAATAGGAGCATCAATAGTAGCAGTAGGAGCAACAGGAAGGAGCCGTAGGAGCACTTTATAACAGCATTGAATCCAATACAAGGTTTATAATTACTGAGATCTCAGCCATTGTAGAGGTTGTCCTATATCAAAATGGACCAAGATCCTAGTTTATTTTTGCCAGGATAGGAAATTTGGAAAGAACAGAAAAGTGACGAGATTTTTGAGATCTCAGCTGGTATTGCAGGAACCAATATTTTTGAGATCTAGGTTAAGAGAGTAAGCCCTGAATAGCTTCTATTTTAACAAAGTGATTGGATAATTAATAATTAGAATATTGATTTAAAATTCTAGAAATGCGTATTAGGAAATCTTTGCCAATACTTAAATATCATTTAGGCTGATATTGAAATACGTTGGTCTATATTAACCGATATAATATGGGGCGAAATATGGGTTATATCGTATTGGAGACTGCCTGATACCAATACAAGCTATCTTAAGCTGTGATATTGGTTGAGATGAAAACTTTGACGCTATATCATGAATAGCAATAGGACTAGCAGGAGCATCAGCAGTAGCATTTGCAATAGCTTGAAGAGTAGGAGCGGCAACAGCAGAAACAGCAATAGCAATGGCAATTGCAGCAGCGGTGGCAGTAGTAGGAGCAGCAATATTAGGAACATTAGCAGCAACATCTGCAGCAGCAGTAGCTTAAGTAGGAAGTAGTATTTTCACTTGGACCATATATCACTATTCACCAACTGTATAATAGAAAGTAGCGATGATGTGCGACCATGCCAATTTTCCATTCTGTTGGGTCAAATGTAACTAAAATGCTGAAGTAATTGCAGTGCAATCTACCCATGAAAATCTCTGACAATCAGGTGCTAGAGTAGGCATTTTTCTTCACATTGTATAAAAGTTGTTTAAAATTGTGATTTTAGCTTTCTTTTGCTTGTTACATCAATAATAATAATAACAATAATAATAATAATCAGAAGACTTGCATAATCAGCATGCTAGAATCATTAACCTGTTGAAACTTGAAAAGACTCTAAGATCACCTCAGAAATTGTTATTTATAATTAAATAGAGTCCACTTACTCCATGCAGTGGCTTCCTTTTTACAAGTTAGCTATTCGTTTGTTTGCTATTATCTTCATGCGAAGAGCTGTTTGCATTTTCTCACTTGAAACAGTACTGTTTCTTCATTTGGTTTTGCTAGTTGTCTTTGCTCCCCTCTTGTTGTTGAAAAGTAAATTTGTACTTCACTCAACCTGCCCTCCGATGGACGTGACTTTTATGTGCTTTTTCCCTCTCAGGTTAAGCGGCTTGGAGGCAGTTCCATGTGCCTCCTCTTAAGGAGCTCCATTGATATATCTGGTGTTCTTGTATCATTTCAGTCATTGCCTAGTTAAAAGACCTTCTACCCATCATTAAATGCCCTCAAGCAAAATGTCTAGCCTCTTTGCTGGAGAATTAGCAGGTCTGTTAGCTTCTTTATGAACTTGCCTCTATGTAAACTGTTCGAACCTGTATTTTTTTTTATTATTTTAATTTGTTTGAGAAACAAAATGTAATGAGAGGGGAAAAGAAGGAAAAATCTAATGAATGGAAGCCTGGCAGCAACCTAAAACTCATGTCAACTGATCGTAGAACTCGTAAGGCCTGGTCCTAATATGGAAACCTAATTAGTGTTTCAGCATCAGGTGCTTGGTTGACGTGCTATCTTTATTTGCTGAATGATACTGATACTGATTCTCTAGAATGAGCTGATGTCGATGCTAATTGTAATACTATATTTAATGATGAACACGGCAGCCTCTCACTAGAAAGCATGTTATTTAATGGCTGCCTAATCCTGAACTAGACTTTTTGGTTTAGGAGCAAGCTTGATCTGTGGCCTGTTTTATTCTCCTGCTATGAACCAATTCTAGGAATGGTGTATGCTCGACTGCAGCAACTAACTTGACTTGCAGGAGTATCAACTTTTGATACTCTCGTCGTGCAATCTTAGAGCATGCAGAGGTGGTGCTACATTTTGCAGGACTTCTATGCCTAGCTTTACTTGGTACATCGGCACTATTTTTTTTAGAATTTTTTTCCATAAATGTTTTTATAAAAAATTAAATTTATATGAATACTCTCATAAATCACTGTTTTTTAAAAAACGATTCTAATATAATGATTCTTCTAACATCATTAATAAAAACTATATTTATTTTAATTAAAAATAAAATAAAATTTGAAATTATTTTTTTGTTTCCTATACGATTGTTTTATAAATATTTTTTTGCATAGCTACTCATTAAGAATATTTTAATTATTTTAATTTGAAATTGTTAATTTTTTAACGGTATTAGATGGCGTCAGTACATCTGTAAAAATAAAAATAAAAAAAAAGAATAACAAAATAAATATTTTATAAGGGTATTTAGAAGAATATTTATATAAAAATCGATATTTGGAGGGGGGTTTTAAAGCTTAAAAAAGGTAATTTCACCATGCCCTAAAGAATGGGGAGTATAATTATTGTATGCCTAACCACTTAATGACATCCGTTGCACCAAAGGGTTCATCTAATGTACTTCTAGTAATAAATGTTTTGTTGCAGGCACACGGCATCAAAACCTAATCTGGACTCATGTTGTGAAGTAAAATTCCAACTTGTGGGCATGATTAAACTCTAATTAGTCACTGGCGGGCCACCTTCCACCGTGATGATTGGGTGGGTGAGTCGGAGCTCATCTTGTCGCTACGCTCTTGATTTCACGCTCCGCCTGTCCCCCAATCAAAAGGCGGTAGGTGGGTCGCAGTCCTGATGATCCCTCCAAACCAGATCGATCCATCGTGATAGACCAATGGCCTGCCATCCAGCTCATGCTCCCCAACTTACACCTGTTGTGCGATACCGTACCATGGTCCATCGATCCTGCGGTTCTGAAAGGATTCACCATCCACCATTGGATCACCCACTCGTCGATTTGAGATGTGTGCATGGGAGGGATGACGGAGTTCCGATCGCTTTCAGATCTGTGCGGTGGGTGATCCGATTGTGGATTCACGGAAAGGTACAATCGGAAAATATCACCACGATGGTGGTATTCTCGTAATTCTCCGAAGAAAACAGGGGGTAACAGGGGGGTAGTTCTATATACACCCCCCCTATTGCTCAGGACACCCCCCAAAAACCAAAAAAAAATACCCAAACTAACCTTTAGTGTAATTACCATATTGCCCTTGAAATTTTCTCATACACCCCCCCTTTCTCCTCCTCCGTTTCGTTTTGAAAAGAAAAAAAAAAACCCCCCTCAAACCCCCCTTAAACCCCTCGATCCATTTACATCGTTTAGGCGATCTTTGAAGGAGATTTAAGCCCCATTCGAAGCATTGACAAGCAACTAGTGATTTGGGACGAAGAATCGGCCGCAAAGGTACGTATTCCACCTTGTTTCGAAATTTTTTTTTTTCACGGTTCGTGCTCCGTTCGGCACTGGATCGCCGAACAAAAGGCTTCTGTTCGGCTGAACAGTGCCGAACAGAAGCCTTCTGTTCGGCTGAACAGTGCCGAACAGAAGCCTTCTGTTCGGCAACCCTCAACCGAACAGATCTGTTCGGCTGCACAATGCCGAACAGAAGGCTTCTGTCCGGCACTGTTCAGCCGAACAGAAGCCTTTTGTTCGGCGATCCAGTGCCGAACGGAGCACGAACCGTGAAAAAAAAAAATTCGGGAGAAGCCGGCGAGGTGGTTCCGGAAGAAGCCGGCGAGGTGGTCGGAGATCGGGAGAATGCCGGCGACGAGAGGGAGAAGGGGGAACGGGGGGGTTTTGGGCGTTGGCGAGGTGTTTTGGAGGGGAAGAGCGGGGTGGGGGGGGAGGGGTTTGGGGGGTGTAGAGAGCAATTTAGGTGAGGGGGTGGGGAGGGTGGGGGGTAATTTAGGAATTTTGAATTTTTTAGGGGTGTCCTTAGCAAATGGGGGGGTGTAGAGAGTATTTAATTTTTTTTTAATTTTTGGGGGTGTCCTGAGCAATAGGGGTGGTTCTATATACACCCCCCCTATTGCTCAGGACACCCCCCAAAAATTAAAAAAAAATTAAATACTCTCTACACCCCCCCATTTGCTAAGGACACCCCTAAAAAATTCAAAATTCCTAAATTACCCCCACCCTCCCCACCCCCTCACCTAAATTGCTCTTTACACCCCCCAAACCCCCCCCCACCCCGCTCTTCCCCTCCAAAACACCCGCCGGCTTCTCCCTTCCGCCCAAAAAACCTCGCCTCAAGCACCTCGCCGGCGGCCAAACCCCCTCCGTCTCCCTTTGAACTGTTCCGCCCAAAGCACCTCGCCAACGCCCAAAACCCCCCCGTTCCCCCTTCTCCCTCTCGTCGCCAGCATTCTGTTCGGCTGCACAGAGCCGAACAGAACCCTTCTGTTCGGCTGCACAGTGCCGGACAGAAGCCTTCTGTTCGGCACTGTGCAGCCGAACAGAAGAGTTCGGTTGAGGGTTGCCGAACAGAAGGCTTCTGTTCGGCACTGTTCAGCCGAACAGAAGCCTTTTGTTCGGCGATCCAGTGCCGAACGGAGCACGAACCGTGAAAAAAAAAAAATTTCGAAACAAGGTGGAACACGTACCTTTGCGGCCGATTCTTCGTCCCAAATCACTAGTTGCTTGTCCATGCTTCGAATGGGGCTTAAATCTCCTTCAAAGATCGCCTAAACGATGTAAATGGATCGAGGGGTTTAAGGGGGGTTTGAGGGGTGTTTTTTTTTTTCTTCTCAAAACGAAACGGAGGAGGAGGAAGGGGGGTGTACTGAGAAAATTTCAAGGGCAATATGGTAATTACACTAAAGGTTAGTTTGGGTATTTTTTTTTTGGTTTTTGGGGGGTGTCCTTAGCAATAGGGGGGGTGTATATAGAACCACCCGGGTAACAGCTCACCGCCAGCATGGCATTCATTTCCCCAAACTGCCCCCATACTAAGATAAAATTGCCATGATGTGACTTGAAAAGATCCTGGGAATAAGGACTGTGGTGTGGTCTTTTCTGTACGGCGGTGAGCCGACCGAACGCGGTGGGGCCAGTTGCGGACTTCAAAGCAATAATGAAATCCGGTTAATAATAAGTGGGCCCCGGTTCTTTTCATCTTTCTCGTCGTTTCCTTCTTTAAAAATCCTCTCCGAGCGAAACAAAGTCTCGCGGGCGCGTTTTTTTAACTTCTTCTCTTTTTTTTATCTATCTCGCGGGTGGAGAGGGAGAGGGAGAGGGAGAGGGAAATCTAGGGTTAGGGTTTGTGAGATCTCGGGAGGAGGAGGAGGGTAGAGATGAGGGAGATTATAAGCATCCATATAGGGCAGGCGGGGATTCAGGTGGGGAATTCTTGCTGGGAGCTCTACTGTCTCGAGCATGGCATCCAGCCAGATGGCATGATGCCCAGGTTTATTTTGTGTTGAAATTTCGTCTATATCTCCTTTAAACTTCTCTTCTTTATGGTTCTGTGCTTTGATTGTGTTTAATTTGCTTCGATCACGGTCTACTCCAATGGATCTAATGAGGAGTTGAGAAGGCTAATTTTGGATTGTTACGAGGCCCAAAACTCTCCCTTGCGTCCGCGGGGTTGGGGGCGGGTTACATTTCCCGCATCTTTTACCATCAATTTCAGCCTCTTCTTTTTTTTATTTTGCAATTGGAGAACGGTCGGTCTCTAATTACTCGAAGCTAGCTGAGAAATATGTTGTTAAATTCGTCTATTTTAGGAATATTGCCAATCTCTTCAGTTTCTGAGTTGAATGAGATGTTGGCGGTTATTATTGGTTTCCTCTGCGAGGAATTTGGTTCAGGATGTGATATTGAAAGATCATTATCATCTATTGCCCAAAGGAGGCTTTTTTATTGACATAATAAATAACAGCGCAGAGGTACAACAATTTGGCCATCGTTGATTAAAAAAAAAAAAAAGATTTTGATGGTCATGGGTAGAGTGGAAGTGTTTTAAGTTTTGCTAATAGTGAATGATTTGAAGATGCTATCGAGTGTCTTGGAATCCTCTGGTGTGTTCTTTCTATGAACTGGGTGGTTTGGCTGATACTCTGAGCTTTGATGTTCCCTGCAGTGATACTTCGGTAGGCATTGCACATGATGCCTTCAATACCTTCTTCAGCGAGACTGGTGCCGGCAAGCATGTGCCCAGGGCCATATTTGTGGATCTGGAGCCCACCGTGATCGATGAAATTAGAGCTGGGGCTTATCGCCAACTCTTCCATCCAGAGCAGCTCATTTCTGGGAAGGAGGATGCTGCTAATAACTTTGCTCGAGGACACTACACAGGTAGAATATATAAGCTTGGTAATCTTTTAGATGCTATTAGAAGAAAGTCTTGTCTGCTCTTGATTCTGGCTTTTATTGGTTTGTGTTTATGAGCTGCAGTGGGGAAGGAAATTGTAGATCTCTGCCTCGATCGTGTCAGGAAATTGGCAGACAACTGCACTGGCTTGCAAGGTTTTCTAGTTTTCAGCGCTGTTGGTGGTGGCACTGGGTCTGGCTTGGGTTCCTTGTTGTTGGAACGTTTGTCTGTAGATTATGGGAAGAAGTCGAAGCTTGGCTTCACCATCTATCCTTCCCCACAGGTAATAATATGTTGTTTGAATTCTCTAAGTGTTGGTGTCTCATCAAATGTTTGAACTGTTATGTAAGCTTCTTCTTTATGATGCCATCGAGGAGTTTGTGCTGTTCATCCTGATGTACCTTTTTGTCAATAGTCTTTTGTTATGCATCCTTTGAGGTTTTATAACTCCATAATCTTGTGAGAGTCTGTGGCGGTGGAAGACTTGCTTGAGGACAGCTTATTAACGACATGTTAGTTAGTGACTTAGAGGTATATCATGAGCCATTAAAGTGCACGAACAAATTAGAGAACAGATTTCCAAAATGTCTACCATTAATTGACATGCATTTTTGGTGTTTGGAAATAGACTATTGAAAATTTAATGCTTAATGTATTACCAAACCTGAAACATACTGGCAAAGTTTTTTTTTTTTTTTCATTAGTAAAATCTCTGGGATGGTAAGATTTTTCAGTTGTGACATATTGTAGCTCAGTAGGTGTAACAACTAATAAAAAGTATTTTATCTATAGCTTTTTCAGAGTCTAGCTGTCAGAGCTTTAGTGTCATATGGGAAAACATGCTGCCAAACTGAAACCCTCCAAATTCTGAGTTGTCTTTGGATCAGCTTTGATAGTTGCCAATGGAAGACCTCCAAATATAAAATTGTTATATTTATTATTTTAGGTTAAAACGTATGCCTGTGGGCATGCACATACCTGCACTCGGGGCCATCTATGGGCACAAGGACGTGTGGGTATGGTGAGTAGAGCCATTGTGGCGGTAGCTACTTACCACTTGGTTGGTGGTTATTGCTATCATCGTCTTTGGCTTTGCAGAGCGGACTTCTTAATGTAGTCATTTTTGATTGCAGGTTTCTACAGCAGTCGTCGAGCCATATAACAGTGTTCTTTCTACTCATTCCTTGCTCGAACACACAGATGTTGCAGTTCTTTTGGACAATGAAGCGATTTATGATATCTGCCGCAGGTCCCTGGATATTGAAAGGCCAACTTACACCAACTTGAACCGTTTGATATCGCAGATCATATCCTCCTTGACAACTTCTCTAAGGTTTGATGGAGCCATTAACGTTGATATAACTGAGTTCCAGACCAATCTCGTACCCTATCCCCGGATCCATTTCATGCTCTCCTCATATGCCCCTGTTATCTCTGCTGAGAAAGCATACCATGAGCAGCTTTCAGTGCCTGAAATCACAAATGCGGTGTTTGAACCTTCAAGCATGATGGCAAAGTGTGACCCAAGGCATGGAAAGTACATGGCCTGTTGTTTGATGTACCGTGGAGATGTCGTACCCAAGGACGTCAATGCTGCTGTAGCAACAATTAAAACCAAGAGAACCATCCAATTTGTCGACTGGTGAGTTTCCACAATTGCATTCCCCTTTCCTCTTGTCGATCTGTTTTTGCGAGATTCAACTACATGGACTATGGAACTGACTACATTGTTTTACTGTCAAGGTGCCCAACTGGTTTCAAGTGTGGAATCAACTATCAGCCACCCACGGTGGTCCCGGGCGGCGATTTGGCCAAGGTGCAGCGGGCTGTTTGCATGATCAGCAACAACACCGCGGTGGCAGAGGTGTTTTCGCGAATTGACCACAAATTTGATCTCATGTATGCCAAGCGTGCATTTGTTCACTGGTATGTTGGAGAAGGGATGGAAGAAGGGGAGTTTTCTGAAGCCCGAGAGGATTTGGCTGCCCTTGAGAAGGACTACGAGGAAGTTGGGGCAGAGGGTGCAGATGATGATTTGGACGACGGAGAAGATTATTGATTTGCTGGAATCGTTAATTAGGGAGTGGTGTTTTTGTGGCTTTTATCTGTGTCCTTCGCTGTTTGTGCATTATACTCTTGTTTTACACGATTAATATGGTTTCTTGCTTTGTATTGTGCTCTCTTTATTTTTGAAGTTATCTGTGGCCTTATATATTATTCAGTTATTTCAGATTCAGCAGTGTTATGAGATATGCTGTGTTTTTATTTTTCCCATCATTCTGATCCAGGACTTGGTGGTTGCTGACCTGGGGATTACCAGGTCTGAATTGGATAAATGACTGCAGTAAGGGAAGTTAAATTGTAGCTTGAAATTTGACTAATGCAATGTAATTGGCAACAAACAAGAGAGAGCAAGAAGAGGGCAAAAAAATTATGAGTGAAAAAATTATGCTCCGACTCATTGGGATTTTTGTGCAATAGCTCCAATTCTTAGTTCAAGGAGTCCGTGTTTAATCAGTAAGTTTCTTGTTGAAGTAAGATAGATGGAAATCCAATTGGATTTGGCTCGATAACAATTGTATCCGGCTCTTGAAACATTATTCATAATTTATATTTTATTGTCAGAAGTTGGTCATCTTGGAGAGAAAAAAATGGCAGCAAAAAGAATCTTGAAGCGCCACCAAGGTGGTAGCCTGGTGGTACTGGGCAGCAATTCTAACCATAAGGTCCCAAGTTCGAATCGCTGCGGCGACGATTAAATTGTAGACCAAAGCTCATTATTTTGGCCACTGCTTGGACTTGTGGTGTAGGACCGCTCTTGAATCGCTAGTAGCCGGAATGGTGCCGGGTGTGACGTACTCATACGTGGGACTTGAGCCAGAGCTCAGAGGAGTAGCTGAGCCGGGCCTACGGGTGGGGAGGGTATGAATAAAACCGGGCGGGGTGCCCAATACACGGCCATTTCTGCCCGCATCGAACATTCTCCTGGCGGGGCGGGGGCCCAGTGGGGGCTGCTACGCGGGGGTGGGCTTGTCCCTTCCTCCCCCTACCCCTTTTTTCAAAGCAAAAAAAAAAAAAAAAGAATCTTGAAGCTAAGCTAAGACCAGTGAAAGGGATGACTGACAGGTCAAATTCGGAGCAGTTTTCCAAACTAAACCGACTATTCTCCATCTTCCATTGTGGAGTTCTGAAATGTGAAAATTTAATTATTGGACAACTAAATTATTTAGAAATCTACTCTGCTGAGACAAGTGATTGCGATCATAATATTACTCAATGAAGGGAGATTTATTCCACCTTTTCTCTGAAATACTTATATACAGGTGAGTAGCAATTCTCTGGATTATTAATCAAGTGGTATTGGAGACTGTTGTGGGGAGGGGAGGGGGCCTTGAATTTAGTCCCACATCGGCTAGTAGCGGAAAGGTTCCGTGCCTTAATAGGGGGGTGGTGCCCTTTCCTCTCGAGGCGCCTTTTGAAGGACAAAACCGTGAGGAGGGCTCCGGGTATGCTCGACCCCCAAAGCGGACAATACCTCGGGAGGAACGCGGTCCTCTTTCTCTGCTAGCTTAATGTGGGCTATGCTGTTGCGCGAGGCTCCGGCCAAAGCGTCCGTCCCCGCAACAGATGGCGCGCCAGGTAGGGGCGCCTCCTCTCTCCATTGACTACCCTCCAGGACTGTGGGGGCCCGTTGGGGTAAAACCTGGCCGGAACCTTCCCGCTGGGGGGGCTATGTTGTGGGGGGGGAGGGGGCCTTGAATTTAGTCCCACATCGGCTAGTAGCGGAAAGGTTCCGTGCCTTAATAGGGGGGTGGTGCCCTTTCCTCTCGAGGCGCCTTTTGAAGGACAAAACCGTGAGGAGGGCTCCGGGTACGCTCGACCCCCAAAGCGGACAATACCTCGGGAGGAACGCGGTCCTCTTTCTCTGCTAGCTTAATGTGGGCTATGCTGTTGCGCGAGGCTCCGGCCAAAGCGTCCGTCCCCGCAACAGAGACAATCCTAACAAGCCATGTCATGCTGCGAGCATCATTATCGTTAGACAAAGCCACGGAACAATTAGCCATATCAATCACCTGGTGAAGCACTTTCTGATGTTCAAACATCAAACCTTCTATGGAGAGAAGAGGGGTGCAAGCACTAGGTTATAATCCTATTTGCAAGATCATGTTCGCTTTAGAATTTAATGAGCAGGTTTGGTTTGTGTTCATAGATTTTTTTTACTTATTTTATATTTGATCCGATCCGACCTGATTGCCACCTCTAGTAGCGTAAAATCATTGAAAGCTCTCCCAATGTGACCCCCTAGTAGTGTAAAAATCATTGGAAGCTCTCCCAATGTGACGAGAAAGGTGAGATAGCAAAAGGATGAAAATAATAGATCCTATCAAGCAAGTCACTTAGCTCACAAAAGCCAATTTTTTTAATAAATTAAAAGCAGTTGGGGACCACAGTCATAAAGGACCACTTGCGATAAAAATGAGCTCAAGAGAGACCATGGAGGCATCTTTTGTAGCTCACGGGCTTCTAGATTCAAGACTCAAAATATCATGTAGCAGTTTAGTTCGAGAGCAAGGGAGTTCAACACATAACGTATTGGATGCCACAAGGTCAAAAAGAACTTCAAGCATGGTTTTTGTGCCTTGGTACCAATCCAAGAGCAGCGGCTTTAATTACAGAGGGCAGTATTTCATGATCTTCTCATATCGCACTCATATAAAGAGTTCGAAAAGGAGGACCAGCCTTCTAGGAGAGGAGGACACTTATCAGATTAATTTAGTTTATGTAGAGAATATTTTCTTATTATTTATACCAAATATATTTTAACAGGAGTTTGAGTAGGGTTGGAGTTCTTATTTATGGAATTTAGAGAATGGTTGCATTCAGATTAGCTCTAAAATTATGGTGAGAGCTGTCAAAGGATGTCTATCATCTATGTAATGCAATGTTTTTTTTTTTCCCCATTTTGCCCAGGATCTTACAAAGTTAAAAGGGGCATCTCTTCTTCCTTCAAGGAAGATTTTTTTCCTAAAATTGAGTTATAAACCCGTAGGATGCTGATTTCTGCCTGAAGGTGAGGACAATTCCATTATTTGGTGTTCATAAACATTTGCTTCTGAAACTAGGTTCCTAAGAGCGCAGGAAAAAGAAAAACCTCAAAATTTGTATCTTATTCGCTCTCCACATTAGCATGTTGAAGTATTTTGAAGCATGCAATCCTCCATCATTAATTCTTTATCTAAGACAATGGACATGAACATGTTCTTGGATTGACAATACTTTGAGAGAATCCTTGGCTGATAATTGTTTCACTACTACCTCCACAATAACATCCTCTTTATTTAGCAATCAGAATGATGTAGCACTGAAGGTCCTGTTGGTGTGAGTAGGACTCAGTGGTTTGGCGTTCTTACCAACTACCACTTCTTAGGACAGATCATCTATGTCTCATTCTGCATCATGCCTTAACTACTGCATCATATAGAAGTTCTCATTAACAAAAGCTAATTCATTCGGCTTGCAAACTATGCTGGATCTTATTAACAAAATATTGGTCTGGCTGAGCAAAAGTTACAGCCAATTTAATAGCCACCACTAACCTGAATTAATCTGATGTCAGTCATCCAAAAGACCAATTACCAGCAATCCATATTACATCTATATGTCAGCTAATAAATCAAATATATGATCTGAGCTCTAAAATGACATTTGATCAGCTCTCAACCTGATGTCAACCCCGATCATCGCCGATGAATAAAGAAATAAAAGGAACTAATATGCTGACAAGCATTTACACCTAATTTCTTACTAAATGTATGAGATGAAAGGAAAGGAAGTTCCCAGCACAACTGAAGTTCCACATCAAAATGAATTCGGGTACTCAATTCTAAAAACTTTGTTTTGTGCATTACACCCCCTACCCATCAAGATATCTCCATATACGTAAAACACAAAAAGTGTTTTCATAGGGGGAAAAAAAAAAGAAAAGAAAAAAAGAGAGAGAAGAAGAAGAAGAAGAAGAAGAAGAGAAGGTAGATGACCAGACCATCAAGTCCTGCAACTCAAGTGACATATAGGGGGAAGGTCCCATAAAGAATCAGAGGGATCATGCACTGTCTCCAAGTACTCCTGAACTCCATTCATTGCATAGAGTGATGCCGATATCTGCCTCTCCACCTTCATCCTATCAAACTCTGACAGCTCCGAGCTTCCATTGGGCAACTCAAATCCATCGAACGGAGGGAGGTGGTCGAATCCAGATTCGAACGCCCATGAATTATCCGATGGTGAAGAGCCCAATTCAAGCTCTTCTGCACCGTTGCTGAAGTATGGCCTATAGACTTCATCAGCTATTTGTTTTACTTGTTTCTTATCATGGCCAAGAGCGGAAGCACCGTTGCTGCTGCTGCTTTCGGCAGTGATGGTGCATGAACTAGTGCTGGTACTGAGACTAGCAGTAGGTACAGCAGTAGAATAGCTTGGAGAATGCTTGGTGGGTCGAGGATGAGATCCAGCTTTTCCGAGCTTCTTGTGGTCGAGGAGGTTGCGAATCCTCGTGGCCAGCGGGGAGTCGGAGGGGACGTGGGTGGTGAAGTTGGTGCGGGTGTTGGACCCTCGGAGGAGGCAGGCGGCCTCATCGTACGCTCGGGCCGCCTCCTCGGCGGTCTCGAAGGTCCCCAGCCACATCCTAATCTTCTGTGTGGTGTCCTTGATCTCTGCCACCCATCTCCCTGAGGGCCTTTGCCTGACGCCGATGAATTTTGTGCTGCTGCTGCTGCTCTCGCTCCTGCCCTTGAACTTGGTGGGCTTGGAGACTGGGACTTGATGCTGCCTTTGTTGCTGGAATAGGGGCTCCATGATTGAAGTGGTTGTTAGCACAAGAGTTTGGCTGTAGGGAGAGAGGGGAGGGGGGAGGATTTAATTTAAGGGAAGGGGAGGGAAGGAGGGGAGTATATCCAACGGGAAGATAGTAGAGGGCTTGTTCTGACCTCTCTGTCTGGTAGCAATTTGGAATTTATGGAGCTTTAGGATGACTGAGTTCCCAAGGAGACAATGATGCATTTTGTCACTTGGAGGAGTTTGTTTCTATGCCTTTTAGGAATGTTGTGGTGGACATGTTCGCAGCCTAGCTTGGTCTTGGTCATACATGCAAGAGACTGAGTGTTATTTGACCCAAGCAAGCAAACAAAACCCAAAACAAAAAAAATATATGTAAATATAGAAATTCTAAGGTCTAGTTAAAAGCATGACATCGAATGCACGTCAATTTTTTGGTGAGCCGTTGCCCAGTATATAAAAAAACTCAAAGACCTAACTAGGAGCATTGCATGCAATGAAGATCATGTTTTGGTGGTCCATTCAAGAATAGCTTGTATGATGGTTTAAGTAGTCCCTCTCACGAAACAGCATGCATTCTAGTCCCACTTGATACTTTCTATTTTCCTGTCCTCTTTCTAAATTTCCTAAGTAATCTTTTTTTTTTTTTTAAGTATACTTTCTTTTGTTACTTGAATTAAGGTTGTGGACTTATGGCTCGTTGCACCTGTTGCTTGATCAAGTGTACCTATAGAGAGGACAATAGTGCAGTTAATTGGTTGGCACTTTATATGGTAGAATGATATGGATTCGTCGTATTCGTAATTTGATTGTGTCGGATACTTATCGATGTATCTACACTAGAGCTCTATGTTGTAGCTAATTTCTTAAAAAAATAAAAAAAAAAATGCTAACGATGAGCATTTGAGACGAGAACCAAATATAAAAGCTAAATCAATTCCCGTAGTTGTAGATATTATAACCTACATGGTACAGCATCTGTTGATTAATTGTAGTCGAATGAAGTTATATTTCAGCTATTTGATCATTTTGAGCTATTCAAACTCAAACCATGGTAGCTACAAGCTAATGTACAACCTCCATCGTAACTCGCATTATAGCTGATACTGAGTTGATGTTTTGAACTTTCCAAATCTCAAATTGAATACTAGATCAGAATCTAGGCGGTGAGCGGGCAAAGAACCCTTCAACTACGGCACTTGGATCTCAAATCAAAGCCCACACTCCATGGACAGCTTCAAAACCCAGAACCATTTACCATATATTAATCAAATGAAAAAAAGAGATATCTAAGCAAAGATGCTGGTCTCTCCCACTCCACTAGTGCTTTAATTGCCTGGTCAACCCGGAACAGGAACCAAGTCATGGGAGCACGATTAATTGCCACCTGGCGACATGGGAGCGCTCGACGGTACCCGACGACATGGATGCACCTAAGGACGGTAGGGTCTACATTCCTAAAGAACCGAAGAAGAAAGGGACAACGTCTTTTGCCGCGCGATACGCGGGTGGATGCCGTAATAACGGCCGTCGCTGTTATGAATGACTCGCACCAATAGCCATGCGCCTAGGGTTAGGTTTGTTGGGTCAAAAAAAAGAGGAAATTTTTAAAATTAAAATAAATAACTTTAAATAAAATGGTAACTTTTGATTAAATTATTTGTCTGACTTTTTTCATATAAAATAATGTTTCTTTATTTATTTTTAACTAAAAATAGTATTTTATTTTTTTGTAATAAAAAATTCTAAATAGGCACCCTTCTGTACAAGAAGATCCTATGATCAAATCTTGAGAGTATTTTTTTGAGAAGATAGTCAATGGAAATAATTTTATGAGACGATCAATGAACCTTTTGTTATTATTTTATTTTTTTAAAAAAAAAGAGAAGAAGTGTTACGAAATTGTCGGATCTAAAATCTTTCTAGAATATTTCGAAATGAGCATCAAGATAACTCCACTCTCATAAAAAAATAAAATAATAAAATTAGAAGAAAATTAAAAGAACAACATGGGAAAAAACTCAAGATATTTTAATTTAAAATAGTAATAATAATAGTAATAAAAATATCTATGATAATATTTAAATTATAGCTGAATAATTTAATTATTCAGGACAAACTCTGACAAACTCATTATTATTCAAATTGGCAGTGGGACGTCGCCGTTGAGCATCTGGTGCAACTTGCAGCAGTTGTTACGAATCTATCGTGCACGCCTCGTTTGTTAGAACATGCCACCCTCTCCCACCATCGTGAGTGGCATTTATTAATTCTCTCTGAGCTTTGTTTAAACTATAATCGCCATAATTAAGAATAGTTTAATCTAATGATAATATATTTTAGGGTGAGGTGGTTCCTACTTGGTCTTCTTCGAGGCATGGACTAAATAGAAGAATAAGGCCCCATGCGTTGCTTTCATTGTGCCTCGGTATTTCTAATTCTATTCGTAGACTCATGTGAGTCGAAGAAATAGATTCCTCTTGGATTGTAGGCTAGAAGACCATTTCTCATTACCATGTTTGTTTTCAATTTTGTCCATGTGGGCGCCCATAAATGGGTTGCCTTCAATAACGCCACTCCCGGGATGGAGTCTATAGATGAATCCTAGCTCTCTCAGCATCTATTATTTTTTTTATCCCCAAATAGAAGAAAGAAGTGGACTGAAATAGTAATCTTAAAAATGAATCTGCTTTATTGGTTACCATGCTTGATTGAACCGAGCCATACTACCAACACGCAGTAAAAGATCCAAGCAAACCGAACTGATACATAAAGTCAGATGATGGATATGTTCACATCGTGACAGAGGAAAATCTGAACATTCACTATTTTTTTTATTATATGGGGATTGGCGTTAGAACCGTAGGAAGCTATTAGCTGAAGATGTTCTCAAATTTTAAATGTGATAAGAGTTCATGAAACTAATATATTATTAACAAGAATTATACCTGGCGAATAACTAGAATAGCTCCACCGAGAAGATAATCGAAACGAAGAATTATCATAGATGCGAAACGCTATGCTGGTTCGAGCATTCAAAGTAGAAAGATACTAAACTTGTTCAGGTCTGCTGCACCATAAACAATCCATAGAATGTGGACTATTCAGGGCTATCAAGTTCATCTAGCATGCTCGTTACTGTCAAGGCAACCAACCTCCAGTATGGCCTTAAATCCTTCCTTGCTGACCACTGATTGCTCAACTCCAACATATGACTAGATTCCCAGAGTGAAATTTTCAAATATTCTGAGAGCATAGAAACAAATATAAAACGTTATGGGAGCGGCCTGCCGACTTGCAAGGCTTCCAGGTTTAGCAAATTGAGCATGTAAAGATGCAACTTCCAAACTTTGGAAAACCATTTTCTGATGACTCTCAGTTTGTAGAACTATACAAAGCAAGAGGAATCGCCCACACTAACATGTAAACACTTACAAACCAAAATCCCCTCCCCTCCACTTATTTTTACAAACCAAAATCCGATGAAGTAGGTAATCAAATTCAGATCTCTGGTACATCCACCATGGAACCCCACAATCAGAATAAGTTGGCACCTTCCATTTTCTAATTGCAAAGATGTTATCCTCCCTAGTCCGAAACTATTTACCTGTTGCAGCTCAAAGCCATTGATCTTATGAATCTACTTCTAATCTCTGCAATGATAGAAGCTTTATTAAGTACAAGACTCTGTAAACAAATGTAAAATTAAAGAGCACAGGCAAACATCTGCCTTTCACCTTGCGATAGACAACGGGCTTGTGGAACACCATACGTGGAAAGAGCGAACTAGGCATGACAAAAGGCATAACTTGAGCTCTCCACGTCCAACATAAGCCCAATTTCGAACGTATCTGTTATGAGAATCATTCATCCTTTCAGATGTTTTAGCATCCATAGATAACCTGATATCATCTGGCTATGCACACCCGAACGCGAGTATTCCAAAAAATGCAACCAATTTTTTAACCAGCAAGACCCCATAAAGCAACGTTCTGTATGACCAACCAATTCCTCCTTGCCAAAGAAGGTACGCTTCCAAAATTTTGCTTAACATACAAATCCCATAAATACAGGAGAGTCTGAAGAACTTACAATTACATACAGAAGGATGATTTTCACACTTCAATAGAGAAATAAAAGATCAAGCACCAAAATTGTTGCAGAACTATTTTCCACCAGGAGCATTCTATAGCCACTCACTTTTACCACTCTAGCCAATAATATAAACATGCATTTTACGGTCTATAATATACACACTCTACACCAAAATCACAAAATCTCTCGCCGAACAATAATATATCAACCGCAAGCAAACAATACGCTAATGGATGACATGACTTGACAAATTTAAGGACATACAAAGAATGGATTGCAATGATAAAAGATGTACTATAACCAGACAACCGACTCAAAGGAAAAACTATGATGACAAGACCGACTGCAATGCAAGCTGCTGCTGAGGCTGCAAGGAAGACCAGGTTGAAGCAAGGACAGATGGTGGCAGTGTTTGTTGGAGCTGCCTCAAAAGATTAATCATCCTGCCAGCAGTTTGTTCCGTGGCCAGATCCCTTCCTGCACATAAGACCTACACGGCAGAACAGCCAATTTCAGGGTGTGGACATGCAGGGAGGGAGGCAGGGGGGGGGATGGGAGAATTGGGATATTAACAAGCTTTATTCTTCAACAAATCAGTTAGTACCTTGACCATTTGCTGATGTAGAACAAAAACTAATTAGTGTTCCATCTTTTATTGCATATTCAAATCCTTGAAAGTTAAAACTATATAAAAGCAATTTAATTTCCAAATTTTTCCAATTCTAACCCTAAATAAATTTCTCTTTTAAAAGGCTTAAAACATACTAGATTTCTATAGCATAAGGGACTCCAAAAACATCTAAAAAGGATATCTCAGTACATTCGGACCCTCAGAACTTTCAAGGGAGTACAGTGAGATATCTCTAAACCAAGAAGCAAAGGTGAGATAGAATGCATAGAAAATTTTAAAAAAGTTAATTATCAGATAATTATTTTCAGATCTTTTCTGAATTCAGCTTTTAGTTAAATTATCCAAATCTAAAACCTTTAGCAGAAACGTGCATCTGAATGCGCAGTATAACTAGCACTTTAAAAAAAAGACAGAATTTTAAACAAAATTGAGGACCATCAGCAAAGTTAGCAAACAATGGGTGGATCACATATATAATCATTAGTTCATGAATTAATAAGTGTGGCAGCAAAACCCAAGGCTTTATAGCAGAGCAGAGGAAGGAGATTACCTCAGCAAATACAGAAATGATTTTAGGAAGATATTGATTGTTAGGACCCAAAAGCTCCCTATCTGACCTGTGAACAAGACATGACCTGTCAATCATTAGACTTTCACCACAAGAAAATAAATGACAGAATATTTATCATATAAAAACCTGTACAAGTCAGATAAACAAAGCAAAGACATGCACTTACCTTTCAACCATTGAACAAAGCTGCTCATGGACAACTTTGGCCTCGATCAAATCACCTTTTATTGGCAAGCAGTTTAACCAAGCAGGAACAACCTGGCAAGCATGAAAGGCTGTCATGACAAAAAAAAAGATACCAATAGTGGTATTGCCTATTTTGCATTCCAACAGACAAATTGTCAAACAAAAAAAGGTGAGTCATCCCATGGATAAAGGGTTGTCATGAAAGGAAATAATGAAATCAGAATAATGACTGAAAAATATATTGATTTCCAAGGCCGAGAACCTTACTCTGCAAACACTCACACTAGTCAGTTGTGCCCTTTAAAATGCTCAATCTTGGCCGCAAAATGTGTGCACACAAGCACAGCAGCTTGCACGTGTTATTATTTACAAGGTTGAAACAGAGTAATGGCCTGATCAACTTCGCATTTCAGCAAAACTTGCTATCAAGAAACTTGAAGCATCGCGAAGCATGCATCCTCAAAAACATTTAAAAACAGAACTTACAGGCACAGCCGTTAACATCAAGCCTTTTCCTAATTATTTGGTGTTGATTCTATGATTCTTCTTTAACCAATATTCTCAGATTTTTCCCATCCATGCATCCTAGGCTCATCCTCCTAGGCTCTTCAACACCATTCAAGCTCCTTTCCTAATGGGAAACACAGTTCAGCTAGAGGTCATGACAATATGGTCACCTATGCCGCAAATATGGTCACTGATAGAAATGAAGTCTATACAACACTGCAATCCTTCAGACAGGCCTAATTAGATTTTTTTCCAAGGCTAGATACTGAATTTTACATATGATCTTAGTCAATTTATTTTACAGGCGAGCTACTGAACTTTACATCTAGTCCTAGATCGCCTCCTAGTCAATTGACTAATAGCAAGATTCAACAAAATGATCACATCTATTTGGTGTTATTCAAACAATTTCCAACGTATCAAGCAAACAGTGCCAACACCATCACATCTTGATAAAATTTAAGATCAAGCATGGAAGATTTAGTCGCAGTACAAACCAACAACCTTAGAAATCTTAAATACACTCAAAAAAATAATAACAATGACATTAATAAAACATCAAAGCATTGCGCAAAATATCCATTTTTAAAAATCTAAAAGAAAATTAATTTAGTAGAAAACATTAGGATAAAACAAGCATTTTGATCCTTCCTCAACATAAATAGCAAATAGCAAGATGCCTCGAACAGCAAATTTTCAAGAGAAGATGTTAATGAGTCAGATCTCATTTAGTCATTAGCCATCACAATTTAAGATCAAGCATGGAAGATTTAGTCACAGTACAAACCAACAACCTTAGAAATCTTAAATACACTCAAAAAAATAATAACAATGACATTAATAAAACATCAAAGCATTGCGAAAAATATCCATTTTTAAAAATCTAAAAGAAAATTAATTTAGTAGAAAACATTAAGATAAAACAAGCATTTTGATCCTTCCTCAACATAAATAGATGCCTCGAACAGCAAATTTTCAAGAGAAGATGTTAATGAGTCAGATCTCATTTAGTCATTAGCCATCACAATTTGTCACTGCATTATTGGAACGACAAATACAAACCTTATTCGAATATGCAGGATAGTTTATTTATATCACTCAGTGTCGTTTGTTCTGATTAATGGCTACATCCTTTGTGAGAACAAGCTTTTCAATTATGTTGAGAGAGAGAGAGAGAGGATAGGGAAGAGAGAATAATTGAAAGTAGAAATACCTGAGCTGCATCAATACCATCCCTGTGGAACTGACAAATTTTTCCGAGAGCTGAAACAGCATTGTCATATGCCATCACATTGTCTGAATCCAGTGCATTAGAATGTCTAATAACATTATTTAGCCTTGAGAGAGCTTCTGTTGAAGGGAAAAGAAAATCATACAAACAATATTAATAATACCGCACCGAAGGGAAGCAAACAGACATGCAAAATATTCACAAATTTAATTCTATTGGGATACCTCCAACAAGCGGTCGGAACACAGAGCCACCAAATTCAGCACAAACACCAACTCCATAAACAGCAGCCTGAAGACAATTACTTCTTGAAATTAACCTACTAACTTGGAAACGCTGAAGGATATATATGGGTGATTTATCAAAGTAAAGTTGTATGTATGTATGCACGTGTGGGTTCTAAGGTAGTGCAGAGGAATAGGGTTAGCGAAGGGATTACAAACCTGTCTAACATCCGCATTCCCATCATTGCATGCTTCTAATAGAAAAGGAAGATAAGTATCATAATATCTGCTCAATGAAAAAAAAGAAAACATTAGACAAAAAATACTAGATTAAAAGCCTAACTTTCCAAACAGTTGAGTTCAAGAAACAAACTTACCTCAGAGCGGCTTCTCGACATTGTTCTGCAACGTCATCAAAAATGCAAATGGCAATTCTTCTCTCCTCAGCTGTTTTATCCTTTCCCTGCATATATATACAGACCATGAAAAAAAATTCTGTTGAAGAAATTTACTGATTTACTGTTCTAACCATTGGTTGAGGAATTCAGAAACAGAAGCATTCTTTTATCTAATAACTAAAGGTTATTTCATACAAACAGGGTTAAGAACATTGCAAACAGCATTGAATTTTAAAGGTACCAAAGCAAAATAGAAAAGGAATAAAATAACAAGTACAGGAAATTGAATCTTCTACCTAAATATCTTAGGATGGCCACAAGCATAAAGATAACCAAGCCAACGGCAAGTACTGCTTTTGACTACCAGGTTCAGCGCAAATGGATAATAACATCGAATTAAGAAAATCCAAGTTTACATATAGGACACGCTATGTAAAGGAACTGGAGATGTCCCAATTTCTGCATACACTCAAATTATATAAATCTGATGAAAAGAGGCTGGTTAAATATGCAAATGAAAAGTTGTCAACGTATGGAGCTAGCTTTTTTGATGTTTCCAGGTGACTTAGCATGTGGGTATATGGTGATGGTCTACATATCACTGATCATAAAGCATTCTAGTGATCCCATAACAGTCAAAAAACTTCTATGAGCAATATAAGTATAACCACAGCTGGCATAAACATGAATGAAGATATAGCCAAGGAAAAGCAAATTGTATGTTTTTCACAAAAGTGGTTGCAATTTATTATTGGCATCCAAATTAACAGCATAAATGATAACAGAAAGGTCCACCACAATAAGTAATTCCCAGACCTTAAAGAGGAGGCTGATCAAGTAAAACATTTCCATCTTCCCAACATATAAAATTTTAATATAAATACGAGTGGCATGCTTTTCAGGACTTACCAACATTGGTGTTATATACATAGCAAGTTCATCAAAGAATGGCAGGAAAGAAGCCTTGAATGTTTTGATCAAAGTGCCCAAGCAATCACCAACCTGAAGAAAAAATCACAAAGGAAGAAAAACACAGGACAACGATCAAGTTTCACAATATATAAATGATCATGTCAAGGGCAAAGCTCACAATGAGTAATTTGCTAAGCATACACAGAAGTATGACTGTGTTATGGCAGACCTGGTCAAAGACTTCTTCCTCTTGTTCATTTTCCTCTTTAAGCAATTCTCCTTCCTCAGCGTCAAAGTCCTCTGCCCTTGTCCTTTCTGCCCTTTCTCTTTTCCTAGTTGTGCTTGTTGTAACCACATGCTTGATCTCATCCACTATACTTCTCACCTGGCCTTCATCAAGAAGTGGTCCGGAGAGCTGAAAAAACAAAAAAAGGGGGGATAAAACTGCATGTTGCAATTGAATTTTTTATAGTAATATCAAGACATTATCATATTTGACAAGCTCCAAAATTTGTGTGTGCATGTGAGAGAGAGAGAGAGAAACAGACAGAAAGAGAAAGAGAACATAATCTAAGAGAAAGCATAACACGAAGATCAAGTAATGATTGTTAAAATAAAAGGTTCAACGAAGTAGTGGCATTTGGAGTTTAACAACAGCATGGAATTCAAATATTTTGCAATAAAAAAGCTTAAGATGCCGACATATCTGCAATCTTAAAAAGGTGTCGTCTTAGAACAAAAACTAAGATCACCATAGCCAATGTGATAACCTCTTCGCTGAAGTTTGTTTTAAGAATCTCCAATGCATGCGAGAAGCTTCAAATTAAGGTTCCTAGAAGCCCTATCCAGTCCTTTGTACATTCTTATTGCTTTTGGAACAGCAACAAAATTGGTTACTTGATAGCAAAATAATGGTCAAAGTCAGATGGCCATCAAAACTTCAAATATTAATAGTTACATATACTGTACCAGATCCAAATTAAGCCATTCCAAAACATTTAATTCCCAGTTAAAACAGGCCTCCATAACTCACTGATCCAAAGGTAATGCAAGGCATACATATTGTGTTAGGTACAAAATATTTTCTTAGCCAAAAAGAGAAGGCAAAAATCTTACCACTGAAATTCTTTTGCTTGTACAAAAAAAAATGTACCCAAAAAAAAAATTCTTTTGCTTTACCAAGGATCTGTTTTTGAGAATAATGACTTAACCAAAGCCATGACAGAATGCATTAATAGTCCAACCAATCACTTTGTATTACCAAGGCCATGACATCATGCATTGAGCAAAGTCAACAAACACTTTAATGTGGGTATAACTGCATAAGTATAGCCCATCCATGCTCATGCAACAATGGGTCAGATCACACTAAACAAGTATTAAATTCTAATATGTAGCTCAACCCATTGCGATCTCTCACTGCATAATAAGTTAAAGGAGAGCAAATTTCAGAAAGGGAAGATCTGGTACAACAGCCCAATTTCTTTTTTCCATTTATTAGAAGTTCTAGCATCTCTAGGGATTGATAAGGAAGGATTAGCTTACATTATATGTAAGTTTTTCCACATCTTCAAACCAAAATGACCTGTAGAAGTATGATTATATTTAACTACACAGATTGTAACAAGACCAAAACTAGCTAAGCTTCTATGACACATCAACACAGATCATAAAAATAGCTTAAAGCTAGTGGCCTTCTTCAGATAAACCACGTTTTACACTGATTTACCAACTTTCCTCAGTAGACAATGTTCGTAATTAGTAAACTTCTTATCACACAAGAACTTCTATGTTAGCAATAGATGCAAGTAACAGAACTCTTCAGCCCCAAGAGCATGCAGTTTAGAACAAGTCAACTTGCACTAAATTCTCCCTAGAACAGAAAACTTTCTTGCTCACAAAAAATAAGACATCTGTTTAATATAATAGACTTGACTGAAGCAGTTAGGGGATACTGACAAAGTTGACAATACAAATAATTGTACTACAGTATTAAGAAAACAAAATAGCGAGGAAGCTCTTAAAAAAAATTGATGGAAAGAAATAGGCTAAGGTAGAAGACAAACCTGTAAACACTCATTCAATGAATCCAACATGCATGCACAAATTTCTGTTTCAGGCTCCTATAATCAAAGATATCATTCCAAAAGACAAATATAAGTACAGAAATAAAATAAAATTCTCGGACATCAGCAAATACAGAGGTGTTGTTAAATAGAGAGTTGTAGGATAACCTTATGCAAAGCTTCAATGAGAGATGGAATTATATAGTCAGACAACTGCTTAACATATGATTCATTACGACCCTGAGTCAGCCCTTTCTCCACAGCTAGCTTTGCTGCGCGAAGTAGTTCTGGCATGGCTGGAGGTAAATAAAATCACATTGGATCTTTAGAAGAAAAACTTATGCCAAAATAAGATTGCAAACAACAAATGTACAGTAATACCAGAAACAGCAGCCTTCCTGACTTCTTCATGGAAATAAAATTTGAGAAGCGGTACTAAAGTAGGAGCAACCTGCGATTAATTTGTAGGTTACAGGATCATTTCTTTTTAAATAGACGCATTTATTCAATTAGATAAAGGCCTAATAAAGGAAATGTATAAACACTGATCATAACCAACCTGATCGATCCATGGGTAGAAACCCTCCTTGAGTTCATCAGCATAACAACAGAGCATGTTACAAGCTGTGGCTTTCTCCTCCAGCACACTAGTCCGAATACCAATCCTTTTATCACCAAGAGTGATGGTTTCGATGCTGCATTAATATACGAGTCAAGTGAATGTGTTGCGCATATCTTAATATCAAATAACACCATGCAAATTCCATATCCTAGGATATCACACAGATCATGTTGGGCATGACAGGAAACTAGCTTAGTAGAAGAGAGGGGAATCATAGCAGAACAAATGTAAATTAAGGAAAAGCATGAGGTTCATAACACTAAAGCTATAAAAAATGGAAGTTGTCAAGGGAGTTTTGGAAAAGTACACATTGCAATACTGTATCTCCGTTCTTACAAGACAAGGATGGCATACAATGAACAGCATATCTTATTAAGACAGATAGCATAGATGAGAATGGATTTATTACATTTAAGATGTTCATCAGGTCATTTTTAATCGTGATCTTATTTTCTTTTCTAGTTTTTTTCGGTTGCACAGCACCACACTATGCAACCTGCATGCACAATGTCTTTTGAAATTTGCACAATACAAAAAATTACTTTGAGGGTCACCATTTACTACACAACCACAAGGATTTTCTGTTCTAGTTCTTGCAAAACAAGTTCATACAAAATTATCATCATGGTTTCATTGAAAACCAGATTGCTAAGGACAGGTTTGCCAGAACCAGATAAAGCATATGGTAAGAAATTCTTTGGTTACACCATAAACTCAAACACAGAAGTTACAGACTGATGCATAATTCTCATGTTGCTTCTCAATTGGGCAACCTGTACAATGTAAATTGAGGAGCAACGAGTCAGTTTCGTATCAACTATATGACTCTTCTGCATGAAGTTTTGGAGTCATGCTAGCACATTTTTGGTTGAGGAAGAGGCTAGTTGTGTCATGCCCACATTTGACCAATTTCAAAATGTTGATACAACCCTATCAGAAACAGGGTGGTGTCAAGAAAGCCAAAAAAGAAAGCCCAGAAGAATCCTCATAGTAAAGTGACAAAGTGCAGGTCATACAGTTTGTGTAAGTTGTATATTTGATCGGTGTTAACAGGTGAACTAGGCAATAAGATGTGATAGACATAGTTGATGTGGAAAAAAGTCAGCACTTGCCTTGCAAGCATGATAGATTAAAATGGAAACATGTGTCACATCATCACGTGACAAGTGACGGCATGCAGTTGGGATTCAAAAAATCACTAATACTCAAATTCCAAATGCAATGTCAAATAGCTATACAATTATATGTATATGATTAGTTAATATACCCACTATAACACTTATACATGAATGCCTGATGTATTTAACCAAAATGACGAGTCATTCTAAGTTATTTGTCTATTACATATAAAGAAAGAAAAACCAAATATTTCTGTAATGCAAGGAAAAAAACATTAGTTAAAACCAATAACAACTGCAAAACTGCACCTATTAGAAAAAAAATTTTAAAGAGTTTGTGTCTTGAAGTGAGAAATTAGATCGACATTACTACATCATCATCATCATTCATCAGTATTATAAGCACTAGATCACCAAGTGAAATGTTTTAGTTATATAGGGACTTTAAAACATGTGGTTTTAGCTGCTATATTTTATCAATTGGTTGGTGATGTGGGACAATACCAAATTCAATACCCAAAGTTTGAAAACAATTTTAGAGTTGAAACTTGCTGCATTTGAACTTATAGATCAAGGGCTTCATCCAGACAGAATCTAATTAAAGAGCCAACACTGAAGTGGTTGGCTCAAGTTCTGAACTAATTAGAGGTGACATAACCTCAAAGGGCTTGCCAGAATTGCAAAATTAATATATATATATATATATATATATATATATATATGTTCCTACTGTCTGAGCTTGGAGTCTCTCCAAAGAGGAACTTTAGCTACTATGTCACAGCCAAAGAAGCAAGGAATGTATCTACAGGCTTTACCTCAATTGGAGCTTCATCATGCATGATAACTGCTTAGCATTCAACGCATACAATGTTAGAAAGTTTCATCCTTTAGTTTTCATTTACAGTCAGTTGAGTATGCTGCTATGTTATACTAGAAAGATCTTTTCCAAGAATATTCAGCTGCTGCATTGTGGTGTTCTCCAAACACAAAGATCTCTGCTACATCATGGAAAAGCATGCGAGACCTCTGGTGTTGCACTACGAGAAATGCTTCCTTGGTTTTGCAAAACAGAAGTCGATAAGAAACCCGAAGGGTTTCTTTTCCCGAAGCCGAAGATTAGAAACCCGAAGGATTTCAAATCTGAGGGCCCCGTAGGTATAACACCGAAGGTGTTATACCGAAGGGGATGAGCCTAAGGTTATATCCCCTTCAGGGGGATATAACTACTTAGGCGAACTCCCCCTAATGAAGGTGAGGTATGTTTTTTCATTACATGGAAATTGCAAAGTTCAAGTATTAACTTCAGGGTGGTTGTATCACAAACTGATTGTGTTTATAGGTGTCCTAACCCCACACGCTTTATACCAGTAACCAGTCTGAGTGGGCCCAGTTCCAAAAAGAAGGGTCAGAAATAAAGTTTTCATAACAGAAAGATGGACCAATTTGCAAATCTACTGCAGTAGCTGCCAAAAATTCCAAAATAAATATTTAAACTGGAGTTTCAGCACTTAAAACTAACCTTTCATCATCTGATTCTTCTATATCCTCATCAGAATCCACAGAGGTAATGGTTACGTCAGGCTTCAACTGAGCAGACTGAAGCAATGGAGGCATTACAACACTCATGTATGGAAGAAAATCCTGTCCTAAGCACTTGCATAGTCTGGCCCAGGCCTATGACACAAAACAAGGAATAAACAATGGGACATATGAGCTGTCCATGTACTATTTCAAGCTATGGGGTCTTAAACATACCTGCAGCATATAACTTGTTATTGGGTCATCTGTCTCCATTTGAGATCCTTGCAATGTCATCAGCACTTCCATTACCTAGCATGAAATATTCAGTTTAATGAGTGCGATAATCATGCTTAACATACCATAAGATCATCAGCTGAACTTGCAGATTCAACAGTTGAAGACATGTGGATAAGACTCTAAAAACAGAAAAAGGATGAAGATAAGAGGTAAGGATGACCAACAAATCCATAACTAAAACTACAAAAGAATTATAACAATGATATAGATTAAAGATTTCCAAATCACATGACTTTTTAACATTAAACAGTTTAGAGATAGTAGGTCATATCCAATGGCTCAAATCATCGGTGCCGGATACTCGGTTATCGAGTCTAGATTGACCTTATTTAAACTGTTGTGTAGGCGCCCACACGTTAGCTTTACTTTGTACATGTAAACTTTTCTAGCATTACTACTAAATCATTAACTTCATAGCAGTAACAAGGCATCAAACAAAACAAGGAACTAAAATTTTTCACATGTTTTGGAAAAATAACCATAAGAAGAGCTAGTAAACAACTGCACTGCCAAGACAAGGCTGCAGTTTTACACCATTGCAGAATAAGACAGTCTTGCTTTAATCTTCTCAACATTTTCAAACAAGAAGCTATAGCACCTTAATTTGTTGAAAAGTTGTTAAAGTTCATCTTGCAGGTAATGCTACATTCTAAAACATAAGATACCTCTCAAAGTCAAAATATCACAATTCACAAAATTCTTAAGCACTAACATGCTGTCTCCACAGAAAAGTTGGGAATAACTTTTCTTGGAGACTGGGTTCAACTTTAGACGATCTATAGGAGAAAAATATTATATAAATAATTTAAGGTATAAATATAATGATAACAAATGAGCTACAGTCCATAAAAGTGGTCACCAATACCATGAATTGCAGACACCTTTAGAATTGGATGATCCATGAAGGCAATAATTTTTAGAGAGGAAAAAAAGTCTTCTACCTGTCTAGCATCATCCCTAAATTTCTCCTTGCCCACAGCCATTCCAACCAAACTTATGCACTCCATAGACTTGGCACGAAGCATCCGTTTGGACTTGTCAGTTGCATTCATTAAAATAGCTTTGAGATAAGGCATAACAACATCATAATATTTTTGGAATTGTTCCTGCAGGAATATGTCATGTCAGAATAAACCATTTAGAAAATATATATAGAATAGGCAATCTAATAAAATGTGCCTTCAGCAAATACCTGTGACGAATCAGCAACTGATGCTAAAGCTGTCAAAGCTCCCTCTTGCACCATCTGCTTCCCATTCTGAATAAAACATTTTGCATTTTACAAACCTTTTCTAACAACTCCAGAAGAACAAAAACAAAATGCATATGTAAAGTTGAACAAAGTAAAGCAAATATGAAAATAACCTGCAAGAGTACAAGCAACTTGCTAACAATTCCATCCAAGTAAGGTGACAAAATATCTGGTGTGCAATTCTCACTGAAATTCAAGACTGCTGAAGCAGCATGCGCCTGTGGCATCAATCAAACACATGTTTATTAAGAACTGGTTCGCACAAAAAGATTATCCCTGGAATTTGAAATTCAATAAATAAAGACAGAAGCACATAAAGACAAAAAAATTAAGTAGCAGAATTAGACTGCATGGATAGCAGAGCAATTCTTATAAGATCCGTGCAAGGGGTGGGGAATTCCCTGTGAATCAACTACATACGGATACAGAGTGTACTTGTGTCTGGAACCAGAACAAAACCAGCCCATACGATACACTATCATCCAATACTTGGCTTCATGGAATACGCTACCTCATCATTGCTTGTAACAAACCATTGTAGCTCAATTACTATCGTCAATGATGAATACATCCAACAAGGGCAACATGGAGCCAAATTTTTGAGAAAAGCCAGAGGAACAGCGAAAATTATACACAAGAGACATGGTTTGTGCAGGGTCAAGTAAAATGGAACGGAAAGACAAGGAGGAACAAGCAAGGCTAATAAATAATCAGTGACTGACCTGCTTCTGAACTTCCTGAAAAGAACCACCAAGTGGACAAATGATTTATAGCCAGAAATAAAAATTCTATTACAGTTTTTTCTTAGGCTTTCCATCGCTTGCAAAGATTCTATAGCTTATTTCCAACAAAATATACCAAAAACCAGCATGGAAAACATGTTTCAAGATTTCACACTCTTATCTTCTTAAAGCATTGGGGAGAAGACTTGAAACAAAGAAAGGAAGATCGAGTTTCCAAGTTACATTCAAAATACAATTCGCCAATATTTCTCAACCAAATGGAAAAATACAACTAAAAAAATGATGTCTTCATAAGTCACTTTTCAAGCTAGCATGCAACGGATAATTAACATGAATTTTATCATATTCAAGAGGTAAGCTTGGTAGACCAATGGGACTCAAGGTGGTCACATTACAATTGTTGATGATATTGTTGAGCTCAAGCTACTAGAAGTATTTAACAAAGGCAATATTTGATTCGATAAAGATAGTTTCCTGTAATCTATACTGCAGAGATATTTTATGCTCATCAGGCTTGCTAAATTACTTGCCTGAACACGGGGATTCTGGAAGTCATCCATCGCCGATGCCAATGCAGGCAACACCCTCTGGTGATATTGGACTTGCAAATCTGGCCCCAAATCCGTAGACAACTGCCCAATAGCATTTATGGCCGCCCAGCGCACACGGGGATGGGGATCTTGGAATGAATTGAGGACCATGTTCACCACTTGCTCCAGGTTCTTAATCATCACCTGCATAAAGAGGAAAAGAAATACCCGAAGGAATGAAATAAACAAAGATGCTGCTTTCAGAGCTTGGAGCACCATTCCATTTTATGCCACCAGTTACTCGTATAAAAGAAGTTTATTTTTACTTAGATCAAATATCTTCTTTTGAAGGTTACGATACCTTCGAGCAACCTTCAGCAATCTGGGCAAGAGTGATGAGGGCAGCATGGTGCTTCTGCCACTCGGGGGCGGCCAGGTACGCTGGGAGCAGTTCAGACGCGACCGGCACAATGGTATTCCCTCCGAGGGCGATGGAGAGACGGTCGAGGCACTCCTGGGCGACGCTGTAGTTGCTGGTCTCCCCAGCATCCTCATCCTCAGCCTCCGCGCTGTGCCAGGCGGGCTCGTCCTCGATGTCGAGCAGCATCTTCATCAGCACGGCAAACAGCCGCCCGATAAACTGAGGGAGCCGGCGCATCATCCCTGGGGCGCGCTCCCGCGCCTCTGCAAGCGTGATCACAAACTCGACAGCAAGGTGGCGAGTGCCCTCCTCAAGGCGATCGGCCTCGGCGATCTGGAGCATGGCGCCGACGACGTCCGGGAGCTGGCGGCGGAGGAAGCGCGGCTCGGAGCCGGCGAGCTCGATGAGGAGCTCGAGGGCCTCCTGGGCGGTGGCCTCCTTACCGGAGTTGAGGGACTCGGTGAGGGTGCGCATCATGGCGGGGAGGAGGTCGCCGAAGCGGTCGCGGTCGGCAGCCGAGGGGAGGCACTGGACGAGATTGATGGCGGCGCCGAGGGCGGCGATCCGGACATCGGCGGAGGTGGGGTGGGAGAGGGAGGAGAGGAGGACGGAGTGGAGGGTGGGGAGGTGGGGGAGGAGGGTGTCGCCAATGTACTGGGCGAGCTGGGAGAAGATGAGGAGGGCCGATTCCTGGAGGCGGGGGTTGTCGGAGGTGACGGACTGGAACATGAAGGGGAGGAGCTCGGGCCAGGCGTCATCGGGGAGGAGGCCGGCGGCGAGCTCGGAGACGGTGTCGCAGAGCTTCTTGGCGATGGACTTGACGTCCTCTCGCTGGACGGAAGCGAGAAGGAGGGACTTAAGCGAGGCCTGGGAGGCCGGGGATAGGCGAGGCCAGAGGTAGGACGGCGAGGAGGAGTCGCCGGCGGCGGGGGAGGGGGAGGAGTCGCGGGTGAGGAGTTTCCGGAGAAGGATGGCGGACATGGCGCGGATCTCGAGGTGGGGGGAGGAGTGGAGGAGGGTAGCGAGTTTGGCGGCGAGGGCGTCGGGGTGGAGGTCGCGGCAGAGGTGGAAGAGGGACTCCGCCTGCGATCGCTGGTCATTGGCGGAGGACATCAGCCGGGCGATGAGAGCCTCGAAGGGCGCTGGGTCGGCGCCGAGGATCGCCGCCAGCTGCTGCTGCTGGTGGTGGTCCATCGCCGGAGGACGCGGTCGGGTGCTAGGGTTTTGGGGACGGGGACGGGGACGGGGACGGGGACGGCGGATAGGAGAGGAGAGGAGAGGAGAGGAGTCGAGGTCGTCGTCGGGCCGCTCGCTTTCTCGCTCGCCCCGCTCGCTCGGTCGAGGAGTGGGCAGTTTCTTGGCTTTTTATCGTTAGGGTTCGAGAGCAAATTATGGGAGTTTGGAGGGGAAGTGGAAGGAAAAGGGGCGGGTGGCTTTTTCAGCTTTGGATTGGGTCTGGGATGTCCGCGGGGTTTGGGCTCGCTGGAAATTAGCTGTTGACCATGTGTTTGGGCTTTTTTGGGTTTTATTTATCAGGATCATGCCTTTCAAAGCTTTCAGGATTTGTTTCGCCAAAAACTTTATAGGAAAGGGGAGTTGTTTCTTTCCAAAAACGAATTGAGGACGGCCTCTTTAGGTAGCTAAGGTCATGGCGAGAAAATTTGTCCTCATTGCCGGTGATAAACCAACTACTGACTTTCAATCTTCCTAAGTCTTTATTTGTATCAAATTGCTTTCGTCACCAAATTCAGTACTACTAGAAATCGATAAATCTTTTCAAATATTATTTATCCGATTCACTAAGCCTATGGTGCAAGAGGCAGCTGATGTCAATATAGAGAAATTATAACCTACACAGTGTGCATCATATGGCTATACATGCCGTCAATCATTACTGTTTGTTTCTGTAGCAGTATATTGAGAAGAGTGCTTAATGAATACGGTCCACAGAAATAAATAACTGTAATTGGCGGCATATGGTGCACGCTGTGTAGAATATAATTTCTATCCAATATAAGTTTTGGGTATTATTTAGCCAATCAACCTCTTCAGCATGTAATTGATAATATAGCAAAATTATAAATGGATGATCTTTAGCATTTTTGAATAAAATTTATGTAAATTTTTGGAATTATATGCTGACAGCTGGTATCCAGAATATGCTTGGTCTTTTTGTGGAACTTTGTTATGTTGTGCAATTAACCAAAAATTTGATTGGAAAAATACGAAATTATATCAATATAGACTTGAAGGAAAGTAATATATATTTGAGCCACAATGCAACAAAGAATCCATTAAATAAAAACAAAAAAAACAAGGACATTTTTAGAGAGATTAAAACACTAGACCGATAAAATTTATTGTCGATTTCTTCTTTCCATACCTTTGTTTATCTAAGATTTTTCTTTTCTTGGAAGGGGAGCCATGAATTTGATAAATCTAGTCGTACTTACGTTTTGGATTGACAATTGGCAGCCAGTACAAGAAATCTTCATTGCCTTCCATAATTGATTAAACACGATAAGAAAAAAATTGGGTAGCCACAGTTATGGAGTTTAAATGGAACTAAATGCTTTGTCTCACCTAACCTAACTCTCATGTATGATGCTAAAAATCAAATCTAAACTCCTTCCAAATAGATTATATCTATTTGGAAGGTAGTAGCTTTATTAGACATACTGATATCCAATTCATATTGTGTTGCGCCCTACATATGAGGACTCATGCGGCATGTGTTTAGTCCCACATTAGTTATTCGCAAGGTAGATCTTAGGCATTTATACAGAATCAAGAAATACAAATAATACATTCCGACTAGTTTTTTTTTAGGTGAGATCCTGAGTTATTACAAATGGTATCAGAACGGACCTAATCCATAACCTATATGGATTAAAAACACAGCAGCACGAATTTATTGGGGTTGACCACAGGCCAATCGTAGTACTTGTGATGAGGTTTGAATTTTTAGCCTGACCAGAATGTCACGACTTAAATGAGAGGAGTATACGAGTATCCGTATGGGCGTGTATTTAGTCCCACGTCAGTTATTCGCTGGGTAGATCTTAGTACTTATACAAAATCAAGAAATCCAAATAATATCTTCCGGTTAGTTTTTTTTTGGATAAGGTCCTGAGTTGTTATACTATATATATATATATATATATATATATATATATATATATATATATATATATATATATATATATATATATATATATATATATATATATATATATATATATACCATTGTTGGAGCTGAAGGGTGAGTTTTCGGCCCTTGGTGAGTACGTTTTTTAAATTATTACCAAATTGTTTGGATATGACAAGGAGATGTTTTGGATTAGATTGCTAAGGAGATTGAAAGTTTGAATGGGGAGAAAGACATTGTATGCCAACTAAAAAGGAGGAATTCTTTCCGGAGAGAGAGAAAGATCTTGGTCATAAGATACCAAATATGATCTAGAGGAGGTTTAAGGAGGTGAAATTTTTGAAGATTTTCTCACTTATCTAGTCATTCAGAAGTCTTTGCAGGGAGTTGGTGGATTTAATTTGTTCATGGTCACTTTACTCAATAGTAACTCCTCAGAGATTGGGTGAGGTTGTATGTCCAATTGTTGAGTACCAAGAAGAAGAGTTTGTTCATGGTCATCAATTAACGGGGCTTTGGCTGCCAGTCACTCTCCTAGAAGTTCCATGTTCATTCTGTGTATGTGCGTGCGTGCGTGCGTGTGTGTGTGTGTGTGTGTGTGTGAGAGAGAGAGAGAGAGAGAGAGAAATTAAGAAGGTCCATGACTAGGTGCACAAGATTTGCGCTGAGGTCAAAAAAACAGACCCAGCTATATATATGAGTGCATTTCAGACGGCTCCATGAGGTTTTATGGTGTCTCGAGGGTATCAATGTAACAAGAAGACATTTGCGTCAAGTCAATGGTCGACTTGCTCCACTCAAACTGTCCACTATGGCGCGCCTTGGAGCTGTTCATTTCTTGTACTTCATGACATATTTGTTTGCATGTTGTCTAATCAATTCAGGATATAGATAAGTTGTCATCTTCATTAGTTGTTTTGGCATGGATCTTTTCAAATAAAACACTTGGAGGGAAGATAAAGAACCGAAGTCGTTCATAAAGCCTTTGCTCCCCCGAAAGAATCATACTATACGAGTACAACTGCAACTAAAAAAATCAAAAAGCAGTACATCTCGGAGAGCACTAGGCAACTCCATCTTACCCATCCATAGTTGTCCCCCAGAATGATTGGCAACAAAAAAAGCCACCCAACCGTTCGTCCCATTGGCCTCACGGAAAGTATGCTTCGCCTAAATGGCCATCCCATATCGGACCATGGCCCGGATATCTTTCAACAACGGATGATAATCGCCAATCCTCCCTGAAGACCGCTGAACCACCCAATGATCATCGCAGAGTCGCCCTCTAAGATCACCATCCTCACCTGCAGAGCATGCCGCACATAGCACAAAGCAGACCATGCCGCTCTCAACTTTGCCCCAGGCACCGAAATGCCAAACAGCTGGCAGCCCCCAGCAGCAACCACCTTGGAGTCCGGGCCTCTAATCACAAAGCCCGCACCCCCCCTCGCACCGTCCTGCAGAACGCAACCATCGTAGTTGACCTTGAGAAAACTCGGAGGTGGAGGCTCCCAGGTGAAAAACACTGTACGAGGCATTCTACATAGAGCCCTAAATATTCCGAGTTATCAAAAGCCTATCTGAAAGGTCCGCCTGACAGATCTCCACTGTTAGCAGCCTCGCCCTCTCCATCACCACCCTCGGAGAGGGGCTCGACTCCCCGAACGTCCATAAGTTCCCCGCAAGCCATATTTGGTAGGCAATATAGGTCGTCCTCACCGCCTCCGGTCTAAACTGCGGGGCTCCCACCAGACGTCCCAGTGCCTTCAGAAAGGATGCCACATGACACCATAGCTCCAAGGAAAATCCTGCTCTACTCGAGATCTTCCTAGCCTGGTGGCACCGGAAAACAGCATGACGAATTAATAGACAAAGCAGCATGGGACAACACCATTGCGAAGTGTTTTTTTTTTTTTTTTTTTGATGAAGGACAATACCATTGCAAAGTTAACTAGGTCAATGTAAAGTGATCAGGGCCAGCTCAAGATTCCCAACATGGTTCGTGCAATTAGAAAACGACTTACAGTGGATCCAACTAAGCTCAAATTTGAGAACACTAAAGAGGAAAAGTAACGCAAAAATCGTACTTTCCCTTGGAATAAAACAATTTTAGCAGATGTTTAAGCTCATTATTATCAGCTAATTAATCTCCCATCACCCAAAGGTGACCTTTTAGTAGGACCCCAGCACTAACTCATTAAAGGAGATCCGGTAAATAAGCACCATTAAAGGAACAAGTGCTTCGCATCCAGCCACACTTCTAGATTCCTAAACTTCTGTACAAGTATAGTCAAATAGACGATACTTTCTGCTGTCGCCATCTCAACAAAGATGTTCCTTAGGATTATGCTATGCCATACATATTGGTTATCACTCAAATCTATAATCCAAACACAGAAGCTCAGGAAGAGCTCTCGAAGCTTAAAAGCACTCCCTAACAAATAGCTAGGAAGGCAAGAAAACCAAAAGCTCCAAGTGAGCAATAGCTTCGGCCAGCTCCCAACCAACTTAGGACTTGGAAGCAATCTTCCGTGCACGTTACAGCCACCTTCTCTGTTACTTATACTCGTAGAAATAGAATGAATCAGTCCAAGCACAAGCTTAATTAGCTTTATATCGAATTTCCATGGAAAGAGCAACTAATCGATAATTAGATCAACTACAACTTTAAGAAAGCATATGCTTCCGTTCCCACCTATATCCTTTCCTTCCATGACTAATGCCCCTTCAGAAGTCTCAACTTCTCCGACCATGGGAAACTGCGTTGCGCTCCCCACCACCTCCTTGGAAACGAGGTTTCTGCCCGTTGAGTCTTCTTCCTTCAAGCTGCCCTCTCCACCACCATCTTGGCCATCAGGTAAAAAATTAAACCTAGCCATGATAAGCTTATATATAGCTGCACTGCATGCATTTGGTTTGCAAGCTATCTTCGATCATCGTTGTTTCCTTCTTTCGTAATACGATTGGAATTTGGATTGCTTCAGGTGGCGGATTTGGCAAGGGGATCATAGATCTTGGAGGCCTAGAGGTCTGCCAAGTCTCTACGTTCGCAAAGGTGTGGGCTACTCACGAAGGAGGCCAAGATGACAGTGGTGCTACCGTCTTCGTGCCCTCGCCGATCCCCACCGGCTTCTCTGTTCTAGGCTGCTACGCCCAACCCAACAACCGGCCTCTCTTCGGCTGGGTCCTCGTCGGAAGGGACACGAGCTGTGAAGGAACCCTCGCGAAGCCCGTGGACTACACGCTCCTGTGGAGCAGCGAGTCTTCCAACATTAAGCAAGATGGCAATGGCTACTTCTGGCTACCAGCACCACCCGAAGGCTATAAAGCCGTTGGCCTCCTTGTCACAAACTCGTCGGAGAAGCCATCCCTAGACGAAGTCCGGTGCGTCCGTGCCGACCTCACCGACGCATGCGAGGACGAGGAATTGATATGGGACAAGGATGGATTCGGTGTCAGTGGCCTGAGGCCAGCCGAAAGGGGCATCCAAGCCCTTGGCGTGTGGGTGGGAACGTTCAAGGCCCAAGCCAATGGTTCTCCCGGCTCTTCCACCGTAGCTTGTCTGAAGAACAAAGACTCCAACTTCGACTACTCCATGCCCAACCTCGGCCAGATTCAAGCCATAATGCAAGCCTACTCCCCAGTGATCTACTTGCACCCGGATGAGGAGTTTCTCCCCTCCTCGATAAGCTGGTTCTTCGACAACGGCGCGCTGCTCTACGAGAAAGGGAACCCAAATCCCGCTCCAATCGCATCGAATGGCTCGAACCTCCCCCAGGGAGGCTCGAACGATGGCGCCTACTGGATGGACCTTCCCGCGGACGGCAGACAGAAAGATGAAGTTAAGAAAGGCGATATCCCGAGCTCGAAGGTCTATCTCCATGTCAAGCCGATGCTCGGTGCGACGTTCACAGACATAGCTATATGGATCTTTTATCCCTTCAATGGGCCTGCAAAGGCTAAGGTGGGGCCAATCAACCTCTCATTAGGGAGGATAGGCGAGCATGTGAGTGATTGGGAGCATGTCACCTTGAGGGTGAGCAATTTTAGTGGGGAACTATGGAGGGTCTACTTCTCGGAGCACAGCGCTGGAACTTGGGTGGAGGCCTCACAGCTAGAGTTCGAAGGAGGGAACAAGCCTGTGGTCTATTCTTCGCTGCATGGCCATGCTAATTATTCAAAGGCAGGACTAGTCCTAGAAGGGAATTCTACGTCTGGGATTGGTATAAGGAATGACACTGCGAAAGGGAAGAATAGGATGGACACTGGGGAGAGGTTTGAGGTGGTGGCGGCGGAATACATGGGGTCCGCGGTCACGGAGCCGCCATGGCTAAACTACGAGCGGGAGTGGGGTCCGAAGATCACCTACAACGTTGCGAAGGAGATCAACAAGGTGGCGAAGCTGCTACCTGGGAAGCTCAAGGCTGCACTGAGGAAGATGGTCGAGAGACTCCCTGATGAAGTGCTAGGGGAGGAAGGGCCTACAGGACCAAAGATGAAGAGCAATTGGTACACGGATGAACGTTAATTAGGATTTCTACTGCGTACTTTGATATATATCATTGCTGTTATAATTATCTCGATCGTCATTGTTTATCTTTATTGGGTTGGGGACTGTAAGGATGTATCATGCATGGAATATGTAGATATTTATGGGTTTCTAATGAAACAAAAACAAATTAATTAAGCTTCGATAATAATACTTGGGGAAGAACCTTACTCCCTCATTTACTCCAAAAACAAAAAAACAAAAAGAAGCTAAAATTGATGCTGCTGGCGTGTCTGACACTTCAATTATTTGACTAGACTTCCACATTTAAACCTACGTACTCGATAAGAAAGTTGGTTCTGAGAGTACTGATTTGTGCATATGCTTTCTTAAAAAATAAGCATCAATATGAGTGAAAATTAACAAAGCCTCGTAGGGTATTAGAGAAAAAAATGTCAAACAAAAGATAGCGAACAGCACACAGAAATAGGCACAATTGTATGAATGATGTAAATTATATGACAAAAGAGTGGAATGGTTATGAAAGAGGAGAGACACTGCCGATATAATTAGGAAGAGGTCATAGCTGTTATGAAGCAGAATGGATGGAAATAGAAAGGAGAGGATAGATTAAGATGCATAGCCGAGGGAAGGAAGAAACAAACTATAAAGTGATTTCTATTTGCACTGAAGAAGATGTTATTTTAGGCTCGTTTGTATGGGTGGCTCAAGCTTTACAGTTGGTTGTGGCTTAAGTTGGCTCCATAGGGAAACTCCTATGTACAGAGCTTCTATGGAAACAGAGCACAACTTTAACCATCCTAAGTAGGTGGCAGAAGCAAGAGTCCGTAATAATTAATTGAACCTCTACCCAATTCTACCTATCTCATGTTACCAATTTTTGGTTCCAAGAGTGGGATGGTGAGCATATTCTCACCCGAAAGGCAATCAAATGGACAAAAAGTAGTGTTTTAATTTGGCACATAACCTCAATGAATAGAGAGGCCTTTGGCATTTATCCTAGAAAATGTCTAACCATTGATATCTATCTCTCGGATGCTTGCAAGAATTGGAAGAAATGAATTTAAACCCGTATTGATGAATTCTCGCATTGCTTACATCATTTGCAGGAAGAAATCTTTGTGTTTGCATGGAGATCATTTGGAACATAAAAGCCATAGACGTCTCGAGAGGACAAAGCTACAAAGAAAATTTCTAAATTATCCTCGAGCTAAAGAATTCATCAACAAATAGGTTAAAATTTTTTTGGGAGTACCATTTCGCAAATGGAAGAAGCACAACTTTACTCAGTATATGATTCCATTTTAGATGTACTCTATCTCGATACTGCTTTGGCAGGAGGACAGAGAAAATCTTCATCATAGTTGTTTCAATATCTTTTAAAAACAAAAAAAATCAAAAGCTGCAATTAGTGGAGACGATTTGTTTGATGATGACTTGATCAACTCTACAACTATCAAATTTCTTCATGCAAAATAAAAACTATTTATTTTGAAGCTATTTTGTTAGTATCTTTTTAAAACGAGCCAATCCTAATGGCTCGATCAACCAAATAAATAGAATTGTATCCATAGTTCATGCACCCACCAAAATTTTAAATAACAACATCATGACTATTATAGAAGCAGCCATAATGGGTTCCTCAACCCCCTATTATACTTGCCAAATCATATAAGGTCGATATCATCAAGCAAAAGAGAAAAATTAGAGCAAAGAAGGTCCTAAATTATGTCAGACCACAAGAGAAGTATTAGACCACCGATAAAAGGACTATAGGGTCGCCAATTTTCCATCTCGAGCTTACATTCCAGCCCATCAAGTAAGCCAATGTTTCAAAACCTATGTCCTAAAATATTTTATCTGTACATCTCCAACAATTCAGACTTCAAATTATTTTGGATACCGCTCAATTTATCGGGTTCATGTGCCTTATCTCACATCGGACTGGCACGTGCCGGTGCCGCGTGTGCGGGGGCAGACTCGTGAATTCTCGGAAATCGAAGGTTAATGCTTCGAACATCCAGTATACATGTGCCTCCGGAACTAGGGTTTTCCACCTATTCGTGGCCGCCTTCCAACTCTCGAGCCCCATACCGCCTCGGCGCTTCCTCGCTACCAGAGAGGTTGGTAGATCGTTCTGAACCCTAATAAACCCTCTTTTTTGTTCTCAAAACACAATCTTTTGGTCGCTGTGATTCGGAATATCTCTCGTTTTTTCTCATATTGATTTCTAGTTTATTTGAGATTAATTTGATACTTTAGTTGCTTTTTTTTTTTTAACTGCTCAGTCGATCTGGAGGTATAGTGTTTAATGCTCTGTTGTTTGTATGGATCTATAGATTATCTTACAGTACGATTTATGAATTTTCCCCAAATATGTTTTGTTTTGTTTTGTTTTGGTCGGTGTGTGTTTTTTTTCTTGGTGGGGGGGGGGGGGGGTTTGATCGGATTGCTTATATAATGATTGGTTAATTACTTGCTTACGAGTTAGGGATTGTTTCAAGGCTAGAAATCAATTGGCTCCATGGTAGATACCGATTATATATTAAAGTTCTGCTCTTTGCTTAATTTGGATCGACCTGTGTGATAGCCCAATTTGTATCTTTGTGTCGATGATTGTAGATTCCCTGCTAGTATTTCGAGTATAGACAGATCGATGCTTGAAGGATTTATTATTGCAGATTTGGCCTTTCTCCGGGTCTCTGCTTTATCAGAAATTTCTGATTTTCTTCTCAGCTAGAAAGAAAGTTTTTTTCCAAAAAAACGTCATCAAAAGTTAATAGGTTCATCCTATTTGACTTAGGATTTTCCAACTACTTTAGATTCTGGCCTACTTTTCCTTTTTAACTAATTGCTTGCTAGTGGGTATGTAATATGCTATTCAGCCAATCAGTGTTTTTCTAAAACAAAAACTTGGTGGATCAAGTCATTGCTTGACTACATGAATGATCAACATGGTTCACCTTATGCAATACAATTTAAACTTTCTACCTCCCTTTTCTATCTTGAGTGTCTTGGTTGATCCAAGGATAAATTTACTTCTGTAAAGAGTTGTTGCAAACATTGTAGGTAGTAGCTTTTTTTCAGGCTGAAAATCTCACCTATAAAGGGGCTAATGCAGGGAACTGCTTGCTATGAAATGAATTTTAGCTTCAAGAATTACTATTTCACCATATCTATAGGTATTTATATGTTAAAAAAATGATCAGGTTATTTTCTGTAGCAAAGTTAATTTTGGTTTCATGCATGTCTATATATTCATGATGCGGCATGCGTTCTTTTTATGGATGAAATTTGATAATAGTAGTGCCTGACAATTAAAATTTAATGTAATAGGAAACAATCTGTTGTCATGCAATTTTTATGTGGAGAGCTTTTGGTTACCGTCATATATAATTTCCGACTTAGTATGCTTTTCCATGATTTTTTCATTGGCTTTCAATTTTCTTTTAGATTGGTCAGATCAATTTAAACCATCCTCCTGCAATTCTCTGAACTCTGAGTAACATTGTATGTACTGCTTCTTGGATCCACATTTACTACATCTGCATTCTTTGATTGTAGCCATCAAGTCCTAATGTCCTGATGTTTTGTTAACCAAAAGTACATGTGCCACTCAGATTTGCTTTTGTCTTTCTCCCCCTTCTTGGTGTCTTTTGTTTTATATTTTTTTTGAGTTGTGTGCATTGGTTTCACCGTGATGTATTTATGTTATTTGATATTTATATCTAGAACTGTTTAATGATTGCCGACCTTGTCTAGTCAAAGGTTTTCTAGTGTTGCAAACGCTTTTGTAGTGTCTACTGTTTGTGGTCCCAAGCATTTTCTGCCCAACAAAATGTGACCAGACTTTAAGCAGGGACAAGTTGTCTAAACTAAGAGCTACAATTTTAGAATTTTCCGGCATTCAGAAGTTTGCTTTATATCTCTTAATAATTGGACAGTCTCTGGAGAGAAGTGAGGGTAGGTGTGAATAATTCTGAATGCAACATTTACTAATATTTCTTTGTAAGAATTGAAACATGGCTTTTGACAATTAACATGTTTTAGAACATTGTATAGTTTTTCAGGAGAATAGGATAGAGATTCAATATTTCTTTTTTTGCAGCCCCATCTGTTGTTGCTTCGTTGTTTCTATCTTAGATACTGTTAATATTTACAGTCTTTATTTTAGAATTACTAGATGGTATTGGGTGCAAAATGGTCTAAAGCATTCTCCAAAATGATCAAGTATGTAAGAAAATTGTAATGCGCATTATAACAATGGTCTAATAATTTTGATATTGCAATGCTTGCTTTTCAAGATATTTAAACCATTTAGATTGACTACGGGTGCAAGTAGAATTTGCATTTAGAATCACATTAAGTATAGAAAATTGTAGTTAAGACAATTTAGACATGCTGGATAAATCATATGCCATGCTTCTGTAGTCAGTAAGCGAAGTCCAGCCATGTATTTGCCTATAAATGCGCACGAACATGCATGATATTTGTCTGCTGCAGAAGGCCACTGAATATTAGTGCTCATGCCAATATCACCAGATCTGATAGTGCATTGCCGCCTGCTATGTTTTCGTAATGACCCATTTGTATTACTTGTTATTCTATTTCTTTCTAGCTTTCGTGAACATATTTCTGTCACTGTAAATTATTTCACTAAACTTCGTGTTCAGATCAGCTCAGCTCCCCTCTTTCTTTAATTTATTCTCATCATTGGATTCCATTTCTCATTTTTTTTTAATATATCACATTTGAAAATTTTTATCTGCTATAATTATATTTGATTGTGTTACATGTTACCTGTGTGTATGCAGCATGGATACTCAAGTTAAGCTTGCTGTTGTGGTTAAAGTGATGGGCCGGACCGGATCAAGAGGTCAGGTGACCCAGGTCAGGGTTAAGTTTTTGGACGATCAAAATAGACTTATCATGAGGAACGTGAAGGGCCCAGTTAGGGAAGGTGATGTCCTTACCCTTCTCGAGTCCGAAAGGGAAGCTAGGAGGCTGCGCTGATGGTACTGCATGGTCTAATCATGCCTACATTCATGGGATGTTTCTAAAATGGAGCATCTTGTTGCCTTTTATTATGTTTTCCATTTAGTACTAGCACTGGTTTTTGGATTTTGCCTGTCGCTACAAAGCCAAAGTGCAACATGGTTCGCTTGTTTCTTGTTTTGGATTTAGCTTAGTTTTTGCTCTTATGAAGGTTTCTGAAACTAGACCCTGTGCTACAAAAATGTTATGTTTCCTATTTGTGCTACAAATCACAGGCTTCAATTTATGAATTTGTTGGGAGACAGATCAACGACTTTGCAAATATTTCTTAGGCCAAGATTTATCGCTGCCCTCTCTAGTCAAAATTATTTGGTGCTCTGTAATTGGGATCTTGCTGTTATATTTTGGCATTGAACAACTGCACTTTAGGCCGGTATCATCCCTGGCCATCTTCAGGTTGTGTTTAGAGTAATATTGTTGAAGCGCCTGAGAAATGCTTATGACACGGTTGATTTTGATCCCTGATGCTACAAGCTGCAGTTCCATCATGGAGAATCTCACGGCATACATGGTTTACAGGAATAAGATATGATGTAAGTAGAAATCAGAGTAGAATGCGAAGCAACAATATGGAATTGGAATTTGATATGCTTGTTCTAGTGTTTGGACCTGGTACAGAAATGCATGAGACTCGGCAGGAAACTGAGTCAATAAAAACCCCTTCGCTGACTCTGTAGAAAAGTCCTCCCTTGGGGACTTGGTTCCTAATAGCATCATCTGTGAGTTCTTCCTTCATCCTCACACTCTTAGGGCTTTGCATGTCTGAATGCAGTTTCTCCTCTGGCTTGAATGCCTTCCTACAGTGCCTGTAAATTTTGAGTAAGAGCAAATGTTGATACCTTTCCAGCTTTGAATTCTCAAACTGGACATACGGGTGGCGTCTCTCAGGTTAAGCTCCAATACTTTTTGGTGGCGGCATCTCAAATTTGTAAAACGAAGAAAGCGTCTATCAATTCGATGCACGCATCGGGTTTGTATGACAACGAATTAATCCCATTGCTAATTTGAACTTGGAATGCTTCCTTCTGAGCTCAGGTGGACTCTATTTATGACTGAAATCAGGAGTTAATTCACTTAATTTGTTCTTTGTACCATACTAATTTTCCGAGGCGTCGATTTACAGTAAATCTTGTGCATTGACTGAAAATTGATCTAACTCGATGACAAGATGGTTCTACTCTCTGGTCCTGAGTGAGTGAACTAAATCTAGAACTCGAATATTCCTGAACTCTGCATGATAGGATTTTCATATGGATCGCTTTTCGTTACTTTTTTTTTTTTTATAGGCATTTATGGCAGTTTATCCTGCTTTAGGAACCGAGAAAAAGTGCGTTGATCCTGTTATTTCTTTTATTTTACGCAATTAAAAAAATTAAATAATATTGTAACGGATTGATGATGAAGCCATGTTATTGGATCCACGTTTGGACAGAGAGCATTTCATCCAACGCCCAACTAAGATCAGGTCCGCTAAAAGAGCGGCAGCTCCCGCTGTGCGGATGAGAGGCAGAGCAACGCAATTATAAGGCGAGACGAGAGTACTCCAAGCTCTCCCCCATGGCTCTCTCCTCCTCCTCCTTCTCACCCACCTCTCCCTCCTCTCATCCCGGCTCTCGTCCAGTTTCCTGTCCTCGCTTCACTACCGCGCGCCACTTGGCCAGCTTCCACCGCCCTCGGCCTCCTCTTCTCCCCGCCAGCGCAATCGCTTCTCTCCGCGCTCTCTCGAATCCTTTCTCCGTTTCGCGCGCCGTTTCTCTCAGCAAAGCCCATGCTGGCGGACGCCAGACGCGCTTCTCTATCAAGGTACCCCGCATTCGCCCTCGAACATTCAAATTTCTAGCATGTACTTGATTCTCGGGTCATGCTCTTACTTGGTTGGATGATCGATGAACGGATTATTACTTTGCCGCATGCTGAATAGATGTTCCAACTTGCAATTATTGTTAGTCTTTTTATGTTTTTCCCCGAGAAGAATCAGGATACAACTACCAATTATTGTTAGTGACACATAAAAAAAAGGGAAGAAAGTAATGAAATTAGTTATATAAACTTTTTGTTAAAAGAATTCCTATAATGGAAGAAGAAAGCTCAAATTAACTTGGTATCGTGGTCAGGCGGGTTCTCAAGCTAGTGCTGCTGGGTCTAATCCATTGTCAGAAAAAATTTCAGAATTGAGAGATTCATGTTGGAGGTTTTTAAGGCCTCATACCATCCGTGGGACTGCTTTGGGTTCCATGTAAGTAATTAAAATCTTGGCTGAGCTAATATCGTTTAATCATTGATTTCTTTAACATCATTCTTGCTTGCAGCTCTTTCTAGTTCTGATTGTTGTACCCTTCTCTCCTGTACATCTTTGCTTGATGACAGAGCTTTGGTTGCAAGAGCTCTGATAGAGAGCCCGGAGCTGATAAATTGGCGGTTGACATTCAAAGCACTCTACGGACTTATAGCACTTATCTGCGGCAATGGTTATATTGTTGGAATCAATCAGATTTATGATATTGGAATAGACAAGTATGTTGAACTATATTCGTGCATTTTACCTTATGTGCATAAGTGCTGTTCAACTCCATATATGTGTCGTACTCTTCGTAAGTCAAAGAACTCGCATGAGATCTTCTGTTTTGACCTTATGCTGCTTTAACAAATACCTTCTGTTTCTCCTATGCGCTTCCTGAAAGCCCTCAATTGATGCAACAATCTATATTTATCCATATATGCATGCTTATCATTTTCTTGCTGTTACAGGGTGAATAAGCCATATTTGCCTATAGCTGCAGGGGACCTCTCAGTTGAGTCAGCGTGGTTTTTGGTGTTATTTTTTGCAGCTGCTGGCCTCCTGATCGTCGGATGGAACTTTGGGTCATTCATTTCTTCTCTCTACTGTCTGGGACTTTTCCTTGGCACTATATATTCTGTTCCTCCATTTAGATTAAAGAGATATCCTGTTGTGGCATTTCTTATTATTGCCACGGTATGCTTTGCAATTCATTTTTCTCTTGTTTCCTCCTGAATGTATGCTTACTCTTATTCATTCTAAAGTTCTGAGTGCAACAAAGCTGCAGTCAATTTTTTTAACATGATCAAAGAATGATACTGGATGAACAAGTGTTGGGGTCAATGCAAATGGATGAAATAATCAGTTAGTGAGCAAATAGTGAAACAGTTTATTACAACAGATACATCCGACACAAGGATGTATACAACTGTGCACGTGTACCATGCAATCTGTACAGTTGGTATCTATAACTCCTGATATGGTGGAGTGTGGATTGACAGTTTTGCATCATTGGTTCTAAAACCACAATGCCTTGTGAATCTGCAAGCTACTTGATGACTTTTCCCCCTAAAAGCAATATTAGAAATGGTGTTATGCTGGGTTTTTGTTACTTACTTTTTGTAGATGCATATTGTTGGATTTCCGTCATTGTCTATTCTATCTTTTTGTCTCTTTTTTGCTTTTCTAATGTTTATCTGAACCTGTTCTAATTCGAATTACTGGAATTTTTAAAATCTTTCTTTCTTAGTTACTTGATTTTAATAAAACCTTTTAGCATATCACTTTTTTTTCAAACTTGCGTAGCTTTTGTCTTACATCAAGTGGTTTTTATCCATTTTTAACCTCATAAATGCGACAAGTGATAAAAACAGCAGAACCATTTGAGAAATTTGCAATGTATTATGCATGAAAAAGTAATTTAGCCCTTTATTTTGATTCATGAATTGGTAAAATTGAAATATATGAGAGAATTCTTGGACGAAGTACAAAAGAAATGCCATTCCACTTCCTTATGGATGTATTTGCCTGTTATATTCTAATAATTTGTTTTTTAGGATTTGACTTGATTTATTAGTATCACCTGAACAATGCTTATCCTGATCATTTTTTTCCGTATTTTTGCTAATCATGTTTTCATAGGTACGTGGTTTTCTTCTGAATTTTGGTGTATATTATGCTACTAGAGCTGCATTGGGTCTTACATTCAAATGGAGGTAAAAATCTGTTCGTTGTTTTGAAATATTGCTAGGTAACCTATATTATAAGTTCAAATTTAAATGTATAACATACTCAAATTAATACCCATATATTATCAAACAAACAGGTAAAAGTAGCTTGTGCATCTCACTGCAGATGCATCTAGAGATCATGGTGATGTCTAACTCCATGTAATGTCTTTCTATCTGCAGCTCACCTGTTGCTTTCATCACAACCTTTGTCACGGTATTTGCTTTGGTTATTGCTATAACCAAGGATCTTCCAGATGTCGAGGGGGACCGCAAGTGAGTCACTTGGAATGCCCTGTAGTCGTGGATTGCATGAGATGCCTGCTTGTTCATGTCATTTTGCAGCTGTGTTGCATTTCTGCCCTCATAAATTTCTCAAAGTCCAGTCTTGTTATCAAATTGATAAAGCAACCATTTTCCTGTTTTAGAATAGTTCTCTTGCAGTGCCTATTAACGGGTCACTTGATAGATCCTTGCCAAATTTTCATTAAGAACAGAAAATTTATATAAAAGTCAGTATTTGGTCTTTGTCCTGCTTGACTTATGTGGCAGTGACAGATATTAGCATAATAGCCTATTACAGATATACATGCATTAGATATGTTTGTTATGTTGTCGTTGTTGAATTCTTTTATTTATCTACTTTTTCATCATTTGATATGCATTATGCTTGTATATTCATGTGCACCTAGTGTGGGCACATGCTCTTTAGGTTTGCATACCATTATTGTATATGTTGCCTGCATGTCCTAGTAAGTTCTTACTTCTTGGTCCTTAACCTTAAATTTCAAGTTTTTTCCTTGATAACAGATGCTGTTGCCTGCTTGATTGTTCATGTTTTCATGCTTCTTTCTCCCCATCTTATTTTTTTATAATATCTTTAGTGTCCGCACCTTGAATCTTCCTGATTAATTCTTTCGTGATATAGAGTAAAATCCTGTTTTTGCCTTTTGGATTGTCATTTCATCTTTTATAGTGCAGAATGTGGTGCCATGAATCCATTCTATTTATTAAGCTAGGTGATTTTGGTTTATTGATTGAGCTTAAATGCAATTGAAAGCTTTGTCTTTGATTATGCTGGGCGAGACAAAGATCTGTTGCATGCTTAGAAAATACCATCTCAACTCATCAACCTAAATTGGTTGGAAGCCAACCACATCTAACATTCACCCATGTGGACAAGTTATTTTCTAGAACAAAATACCATTTGCACTCCCAATAATTTAGGCTTCCTGCAACTTAAAATGCCACATGTGGCATACCAGGTAGACGGTGCTTCAGCAATATTTCCATATTTCTTTCTTTTGATTATAAACAATCAAGAATTCAAGATACTGTCTGTTGTATATTGAATATTTGTACCATGCAATTTTATGTTTGCTGTGGTTGTATATACTTTAAGTGTTTTTTTTTTCTGGCTTCATGCTTTTCATTCTTCTTGTAGATTTCAAATATCAACCTTGGCAACAAGGCTTGGAGTCAGAAATATTGCATTTCTTGGTTCTGGGCTTTTGCTGGCAAATTATTTGGGTGCTATTCTTGTGGCAATTTATATGCCTCAGGTGAACATATTTCTTTTTGAACCCTTTATTGTGGGTTCTGATTTCTCCTTGATCTATTTAATTGTTCTAGTACCTAATATCGGGATGGTTTTTCTTCAAGTGGTCTAGAATCTGGGAGTTTTTGTCCATGTAAGAGTAATAGATGACAAAGTTAACATAAGAAGTGATTTCCTCGGTTGTCAGTTTTTTTATTGGATCAGGTCCGGTGCTTGAAGCTGAACACTTTGTGATATTTTATTCTGGAGATATGCAAACTGAATTAAACAACCATCCCTTTTCAAAATCATGGCTTGAAAGCTGTCCTTTTGCATTGCAGGTTTTCAGGCGCAGCATCATGGTGCCGGCGCACGCTATCTTTGCATTAGGGTTGATTTTCCAGGTCTTTTCTTGAATGTTTTATTAACTTTAGTGCATACATACATTACATATATATTTCCCTGAGTAGTGCCTCACTATGCCCCAGGATCTGCATGATTTGCTTCCTGCGACTTTTTCTATTTAGTGCATACATTGTATGAGAGTTGATGTAGTGAAGTGGCGAGGGCAATAATCAACAGTGCTAATTTTTCTTATTGCTTTTCCATGAGTAAAGAACAAATTTCTTCTCTTTTCTCATCCAGGACAAAAAGGCTTATATATTAATATTTGAAATTATTTGATCAAAAATTAATTTAGGAATGGCAAAAGAGATTCTTAAAATTAAAAAGGATTGCTGCTAATTAAAATTTTCATGCTATTTTTTTGTTGGTAACCAGCATACTAGCAAGAAATGATGAACTATATTAATGCCAAATGAGAAACATAATAATATGTATAGAAAGTACAAATCCTTCAGAATTAATGCTTTTGCAACCTTATCAATCTGCAAAAACAAATATCTGCACAAAGTGGATCCAACAATCGAAACAACAAAAAACCCTTTGAAAAAAAAGTTCTGAAGCTAATGCTGGAGATCATCCGTGGATGTAATGATTGCAACACTGTTTTTGCTACTTACAACCACATTAAGTAATAACAGAATTACTTGGTTCTTGTCATGGCCAATGCTCCCATGATGCACACTGTAAATTATTCATGTTGAAACCACAGCAACCCCTACTTATGAAAAATCAGCATACATCCTGATAACTCACGTGGCATTTGTATATGCTCAAGGGTATCCTTCTTTTATTAAATAACAGTTGGCAATCTTTTAATGGACTAACTTTATTTTTCTTGGTGCATATGGTTTCAGGCATGGGTTCTGGAACAAGCGAAGTATACAAAGGTACAGTTTTTTTTTTTTTCCATGATAGGTGCATTTTCTCAGTTACCTATATATGCTGTGTTTTATGAAGAATTGGAATAATGGTATTATTTATGTGTGACTGTGATGTTATTTATGTGGGACTGCATTAGGGATTAACATTTTAATGCATCACAAGAAGTGCAAATATCTCGATTTTACCTATAAATTCAGTAGAAGAGAAGCATGGTAAAGCATGCTAAGATCTCTCTCTCTCTCTCTCTCTCTCTCTCTCTCTCTCTCTTTCATTAGCTAAATAAATTGCTAGCAGAAAGAAAGAACATAAAGGTCAGTAGTTATTGGCAACTGATTCCCATCTTGCATCAGTGGAGAAGCAACAGTAGTCGCTAAGAAAAGAGTTTTTTTTTTTATTTCCCCTTCAGACCCTAGAAAGTGATCTTTTGATGGACAGAGAAATGACAGGTAATCTCCAACTTCATATGGTTTTCACCACTTGATGGAGATTCCCAGATTGAATCCTTGTCATTTGATGTCTTGTTTCTCCCAGTGTTTTTCCTGTAGAAGATATAAGACTATACAAAATTAGTTATTTTAATGGGATAGTGATACTGCAGCATTAAACTCTTCCATTTGAGCTGTGCTATTCAGGAGGCATGTGATTTTTTTGTACAAGCATAACCAACAAAAAAAATGAAGTCCTGTAATTTACAAACACTCCTTAAGCGGGCCTTTATACTCTAGAAGACTTCTTTTTTTAAAAAAAATTTTCTTGACTGTAATCTGTGTTACAAAATCTGATTTGGGCCATGAAATCTTTTATCAATATCATTTACGTACTGTAGGTTGAAGTGAAAGATCTGAAAAGCATGAGTATAGGATCAATATGTATCTGACTTTTTTCTTTTGAAAATTTGAAGGATATGAGAATCCAAATTCTGATCACATATTTCCTATATTCGATTGAACAAATATGTCAGTCCAACAATGCGTAAAATATACTAAGGAAGCCTTCCCAACAAAAGACATTCGGGTGTACATGCATGGTTTTTGCCTTTTCTTGGGTTTACTGCTTGTCTAATTACTGGACAAAGTTAGCTGGGTGATGCTCTTGATTGTAAGTGCATACTACATAGTTACCATACACAATTAAATTCCAGATAGTACAATCAAAACCTAACATATATACCATCATCTCGCCATACGATATAATTCTTTTTTCTGTTTTGCAGGAAGCAATTTCGCAATTCTATCGGTTTATTTGGAACCTCTTCTACGCTGAGTACATTATATTTCCGCTTATATAGCCAAGTAAAAGTTATTTAGTTTATTGTAGGAATTACATTTTCTGCCACATCTGGATACAATGAGCGATTATGAGTTTGTTTCCCTTGGCAGCTTGAGATTCATCCACACATAGTAGAAGCGCAGTCAAAAACTGATGACCCAAGATCGTTGGCGTAAAACAATCTTTAATGAGCATGGTTCGCTGCTAGGAATGGACCGGGCAAGAGCAGAGGATCTTGTCAAGACATACTTCAACCTAATCACAACTCATTTTTACTTGTTTTATACCTGCTACTTGTGGCTATATTAGTGAAGAGCCTAATAATTTCAAAAACTGCCATATATTGCATGCGCAGGACCGGCTTAACCATTGCTTGGAATGTGTTGGTGGTGCCTAAAGAATGTTACAATTTTCCTAGTTAAGAACCCACAGTTCATTATCTGTTAATTTCTCTTAGCATATATTGATGTTAATCACTTTGCTATGTTAAAATGATTGCTGCCATGGACAATTGAATAGTTCTGTCAAATTGATCAGGCTTTGTATATGTGCGTGTGTGCGTGCGTGCGTGCGTGTGTGTGTGTGTGTGTGAAAAATGATCAGTCTGTATGGAAAAGATTACAGTGCATTAAGAAAAAATCAACACTAAAAATGTAAAAAATGTGAAACTAAAAGTTAAAGCAATCATTGGAAAGATGATACTGGGAAAAGGGACGAAACTCTAAATTTAGAAGTAGATAATTGTTCTTACTCATTTTTATCATTCCAACAAAAAGGTAACCCAATAAGCAGTTAATTTCCATCATTTAGAAAGAAGCTTAAATATAATTGAAAATTACTGGGTGAGATACAACTCACTGAGGCCAAGGCAGTTTCAGAAATATGGGGTTATTTGATTTCCTCTCTTGTCTAATAGACATTGAACATGCTTTGATCGGTTGCATCAATCCCCTTGCCATGTAGCACGAGAAATTCTTATGGGCATGAACCGATCAACTCTTCCCATTTCTTAGCGGACGGTATGTACATGAACTGCTGTAAATGGACGGTGGATGATTTTTAATCGGACGCAAATAGGTGAGAACTTGAAGCCGCGAAGAGGGAATCCGCGCGACTCACCGTGACTGTGACTACGCCTGTACGGTGGGACCCGAAGTAATCCAGCATCACGGGGCCCGTCCGAATGGACGGATGATGATTTCGATGGACAGCGTGATCTAAGTGGACAGCAACGGGGGCCTCCTACCAGTCCAAGCCGGTATTTCTTTCGCCCGAAGTTTGTTTCCAGCTTCTTACCAACCGAACCCTAACTCTCATTCCATCGAAACCCTCCCCTCCTCCGGAGATCAATCGATCTATCGAGAGAGGCGATGGCGAGGATGGAGGAAGAGGAGTTGCCAGCCGGAAGCCAGTCGTGGCCGCAGGCCCCGGTCGGCGGCGGCGGCGTCGGCGTCCACTACCTGGCCAAGTGCGTCCTCAGGGGAAGCGCCGTCCTCCAGGCCGTTCAAGGCCACCTCCGCTCCCCCTCCTCCTTCGACGTCGTCTTCGGAAAGGTGCCTCCTTACCCCTTTTTGATCTAGATCTTTGATTTTCTCGAACTCAACCATGGTCCTCTTCATACCAGTTTCTCCTTCGGTCATGTTCTTAATGTGTACTAGCGGTTGTTTCTTCATGAATCCTTGATTCACAAAGCCCCGCTAGCAGTTATCTTTATCTGCTCTCTATTCACTTTGATTCGTTTTACTTTGGTATTATTTCATGAATAATTGTATATGCCGCCTTAATTAATTCTGTTTGCCCTTCTTATGTTGTTGTGCCATTGTAATTTGTTCGTTTCTTATAACGTTGAACCAAGTTGCTGAAGAAGGTGAGGGTATTCAGACTCTTAAAGGCATAAAATCTTCGAAATTTGACTTGAGATGAAAATCCAAGCACAGTATAATTTACTCCTTGCTGCCTAAACCAGGAACTGTCTTGTTGCTGCCCCTTTTTGCTCACAAGATATAGAAACATAGGGTGTGATGCTGGTTTTATGTAGGTTAATTATTAGATTCTAAGGGCGCTACTGGGGTGTAAGCCCCGAAAGCCTTTGGTACTTAAGTAGGGCGAGCAGCCCTTAAACAAAATCAAAGGCGCGACCATCCCCCCCTCGTTCCTTACATTTCTTCTTGGCTGCTTGGCCTGTAGTAGGTATCTGGTTCACTGCTTTAGGTATTAGTACTATGGCTTGTACGATGGGGATATGTAAACCGTTCATTTTTCCAATAGGATATGTAACCCCCCGGGCGGTGCTATTTATTTCAGCCAACAATATCTGGTCCAGTGTAAAACTGGCTATTGGTGTTAGTTATTGGACTTTGATTGCTGAGTGCCATGTGATATTATAATTGCACGCATGCAAATGTCTTTTTTTGCCATAGTTCACTCACAGAACTATATTACAGAAGTTTTAAAGACTGAAATTGTCACAACTCACCAGGCACTTCGATGACCAACTTAAGCAAATGAATGTTTATTATGAAATTGTGTGTTGCTAAAAGAAACATAGCCCATTCAATGCCCTCTTTCCTCTGTAAGTTTTGATTGTAAGAGAAAGCATTATTGATGCTTATAGTGACCATTCTTTGTAATGTACAAATGTTTTCAGGAGACATCACTTGAATTGGTAGTAGTCGGCGAAGATGGAATTGTGCAATCAATCTGTGAGCAAAGTGTATTTGGCACGATAAAAGATCTTGCTGTACTGCGGTGGAATGAGAAATTTCGTGACGCTATGCCTCAGGTTTCGTTGTAATTTATGCTCCATAGCATTTATTTTATGAACTAGCGGCTTTGTTTTGAGGCATTAACATATAAATACATTATCATACACAATATTTTATTTGTGTATAAAGAATTCTATCCATTGTCTTGATAAAATGCTGCTTATGTCTTACAGGAACAAGGGAAAGACCTTTTAGTTGTTCTTTCAGATTCTGGAAAGCTTTCTTTTCTTACCTTTTGTTCGGAGATGCACAGGTTAGCTTGCCCTATATTCTTCAAATGTGATTGTTAATCCATTTTGCTACGAGATATATCTTTATTATCTTGAGGTGTGTGCACTTCCACTAAATTTCTTTCATAAGGTGAACTATAATTAATTATTGGTGTACGCTAATTTGGTATAGGTTCTTTGCGATGACGCACATTGAATTATCCAAACCAGGAAACTCGAGACATCAATTGGGAAGAATGTTAGTGGTTCATCCTGAGTAAGTTTCTTCCCGACCTTTCTTCTGTTTTATTTTCTCTTTGGAAATCAGTTTTCTAAAATACTCGGCAGTAGGCATTTCGTACGGGGAAGACTTGGCACATTCTAGTTGAACTCCTTCATAACGAGGTGGTCAAATGACTTGTATTGGATTTCACTCTGCATTAACTGACTATTAACATGTGTTTAATTATTCCCAGTCTAATTATGATGTATTAACATTATTTATCCATTATAACATAGCATAAACTATATTTTAAACCTCCTCAAGGTGACAGCAATAATCCCATGATTCATTGCTATTGTATGAACTTCCAGATCAACAATATGTTGTTGGGTTCTGCAAGGAGTAGCAAAGGTTTCTGACATGGAGAGGGATAAATGGTAACTGAATTTACCTCTCTGGGTTGAACATGTGTGGGCCGATCATACGTATTAAGTCTCCATAAGTTTACATAGGTATGGGATACAATCTCTGGCTCCAATATTTAGAAGCATGAGTCATAATTGCTGAGATGAATGAATGATTTCATCGGGGTCGGTTCCATGTATGAGCAAGTAAGTGCACTTGAACGGTGCAAGTAGGACACCATGTGTATGATGTAACTTTTAAAGCGGTATGAGCAGGGAAAAATATCATAACATATCAAGAACAGTGTCATCAGCTAGAATAAAAACTTGCCCTAACATAGGATAAAATGATGAGGGACAACTGAAATAATAAAAGGTGAAACTTGAATTTGTGTTTTGGGGGTAGGAATGGAGGTGGGAAGCTAGACATAAATTGCTTGCTGAGCTTGAATCAATCAAGGATGTCAGATAAATAATAAAATATTTTATAAATTGTCACTGTTGAATGGTACAGTTACGAATTTGGCTAGCAATGACTAAGGTACAAGGATACTCTCTAATGAGTCTCTATAAGCTTTTTGGCTCCTCTGCTATATAACTAGCAACCAGTAACTGTGTTAGCAGAGTATCTAGCTGTATATGCAAAGGGTATTTTGGAAATGACATTATTCAAGCTCAGGTCCTGTAGCAATGTATTCGTAGACATGTTTTTTTTTTTCCTTCTTTTTGATGAAATAAACTTAATGGTATTTAATTCGGTTTTAAAAACTTCATACATTTTTTGTTTAAGTATTCTGAAAATGTTGGACTCTAATTTCCAATAGCAATGTTTTCATTTCACAGTGTCTTCATATTTGTTGTTTTAATGCTGAACGAGCATGGTGAAGTATTTCAATCTTGGTAGTTGTGGTAGGTACTTATCTTTGGAAATAGGATGTCTACTCATGTTAAAAAAGAAAATGTTTTTCTCTTCATTTCTTAGGTTTAGGTTAATGGCATCCCTTTTTCAGCGCCTCAAGTCGATACTGGAAATCACTTAGCTTTCATTTTTGTTTTTCAGAGGTTCTTTTGTTGCTGTTAGTGCATATGAAGACCGATTTGCCCTGTTTTCTGTGTCTAAATCTGCTGAAAGCAATGTTGTTGGTGAGGTCAGTAATTGTGAATCAGTTGATCAACCTAAATGGTGTATTATGTGTAGACTGAACAATTTCTTAAGTCTGGTCCATCTAATATGTTATAGTACTCATTTCAGATTTTGAAGATCTCATGTCATAATTTCAGAAAATCTTCTATCCACCAGAAAATGAAGGAGAGATGAGCACTACAAGGGATACATCAATGACTAGCATCCGTGGTACAATTTGGAGCATGAGCTTCATTTCAAATGGCACCAGTCATCTAAGCATGGAAGGATATGATCCTGTATTGGCAATAATAATGCACAGGTGTGGTTTGGTTGCATTGTGTTTCTGGGTGCCATTTTTCCACTGACATTGTGTGAGATTGCCTTTGTAGGAGTTTGTCTACTGTTTCAATGTTATTGATACAATGTCTACATTAAGAGTTGAACATATCTGACTGCAGAAGGTTTTGAAATTTTCACTGCAGGAAAGTCTCTGCCATGAATGACTTGATGTTGTTTGGATGTAACTCTCGGACACATACTATTCATTTTCTTTCTCGATTTCCAGAACCTGGACCTCTTGCACTTAGTATATCTGCGGTGCCTCATCTTTCTGGCTTTGCATTTCTGTTTAGGACCGGTGATGTGCTTTTAATGGATCTTAGAGACCCAGAAAATATCTTATGTATTCACAGGATTAACTTAAATTTACCTAGTGTTATTGAAGAGCGAAATTCTATCGAGGAATCATGTAGAGGACTTGATGTTGATGATGAAGGTATGTTTAATGTAGCTGCTTGTGCTTTGCTAGAATTGAGAGATTCTGCTGATTGTATGGTCAAGGATGATGACCCTATGAGCATTGATAGTGGAAGTGGTAAAGGAAATTTATATCGCAAGCATGTGTGTTCATGGAGTTGGGAACCTGGTGAGTCAATGAGTTCAAAGTTGATCTTTTGTTTGGACACAGGGGAACTGTATATAATTGAAATTAATGTCGACACCGAGGGAGTCAGAGTTAATTTATCTGACTGTCTCTACAAGGGTTTGCCTTGCAAGGCGCTGCTATGGGTCAATGGTGGATTAATTGCAGGGCTTGTAGAGATGGGAGATGGGATGGTCCTCAAGTTGGAGCATGGTAGGTTGCTTTACAGAAGTCCCATTCAAAACATAGCACCAATTCTGGATTTATCTGTTGCTGATTACCATGATGAAAAACAGGATCAAATGTTTGCCTGTTGTGGAATGAGTCCTGAGGGATCATTAAGAATTATTCGAAGTGGTATTAGTGTAGAAAAGCTTTTAAGGACTGCCCCGATTTATCAAGGAGTAACTGGTACATGGACACTGAGGATGAAAGAAAGTGATTCTTACCATTCTTTTCTTGTGTTGTCTTTTGTTGAAGAAACTAGAGTACTGTCAGTTGGTTTAAGCTTTATTGATGTCAGTGATGCTATTGGTTTTCAGTCTGATGTTTGCACTTTGGCCTGCGGTATGGTGGCTGATGGGTTGCTTGTGCAAATTCACAGGACTGGTGTAAGACTTTGTTTGCCCACTACATTTGCTCATTCTGAAGGTATCCCTCTTTCTGCACCAATTTGCACCTATTGGTATCCTGATAATGTGACCATCAGCATGGGTGCAGTTGGATGCAATCTGATAATTTTAGCTACTTCTAATCCTTGTTTTCTATATATCCTTGGGGTCAGATCACTTTCAGCTTATCATTATGAAATATTTGAGATTCAGCATGTGAGACTGCAGCATGAAGTATCTTGCATATCTATACCAAGAGGACATGTCAACCATGAGCTTTTAGCTTCACAAGTTAGATTGTCTCACAAGGATCATGAGGCCAGTCTCTCAAGTAAAGTTGAAATCAGGAAGCTTTTTGTCATTGGTACACATAAACCGTCAGTGGAAATTCTTTCATTTTCCCCTGAAGGAGCCTTCAGAGTCCTTGCTATTGGAAGCATCTCAATAAATAATATACTGGGAAGCCCTATTAGTGGTTGCATCCCTGAAGATGTTAGACTTGTATCAATTGATCGGCCCTATGTTCTTTCAGGTCTGAGAAATGGAATGCTACTTCGGTTTGAGTGGCCTGCAATCTCTACATTTTCCCAGTTAGAATCAAACAGACAGGGCCAATTTGGTAGTTCTTGCTTTAGGGAAGTTGAAAGTTCCTTACTGAAAACCATGTCTACATATTCACTTGGTAAGATGATGGAGAATGCTGAAAACCCTGTGCCAGTTCCTTTACAATTGATTGCCATCCGTCGCATTGGGATTACTCCTGTATTTTTGGTATCTCTGCATGATTCACTTGATGCAGACATTATTATTCTCAGTGATAGGCCTTGGTTATTGCATTCCGCACGACACAGCCTTGCATATACATCTATTTCGTTTCAGCCTGCAACTCATGTGACCCCGGTGTGTTCTGTCGACTGCCCCAAGGGAATTTTATTTGTTGCAGAGAACAGCTTACATTTGGTGAGAACCCTATGTACTAATTTTAATTTTGTTTTAAATTGCTAAGAATAGGCCTTTTTCATTTCCTTTTGAGCTATATGCTTGTCCTTACCCTATCATTACATATAATGTATATCTACGAACTGCCAAAATATACATTTGAGATTATTTCTGCTCATTTGTAGGCCTTCTGAACTCTATCTAGATCCCTCTTCATTAACTCCATAAGCGTGACACTTAGGTATTGATTGGTTGGTACAGTTTTCCCTGCCGAGTGCCAAATTATCTTCTTGGTTGCTACGAGCACAACGGAACATGCAAACAACTAGTAGTATTTGATGTTGTAAATTTATTAGTTCTGTCTAATGCATGGTAAATATACATCATTTGGTGGTATCATATATGTAAATGAAATTTGGAAGATTCAGAAATTGTAATTTTGTTTTTTTTTTCAACAATTAAAGGTTTGGTACTGGAATACTATTTGATGTCATATTTTTATTAGTTCCATCTAATGCATATTGTTTGCCATGCTGCATGGCTGCCAATAGCAGTGTCAGGGCTTGCCACTTGATTAGGATGTTGGATTCTGTGAACTCTACAAATACGATGTAACAACATGGCTGTATAGATTTGGACATGGTGTGAATGTATGCATACTTTGAGTTTCATTAGTAATCAAAGTTAATGATGTATCAATGCTGTTTATATATAATACTTCAAAAACGATTGCACAAATCTGTAAGACATCTGTCAAGATCATATACGAAAAGTAAAAAAAAAGGTAGCATATTTTATAAATGCAATTATTCAAACCAAATGCATGTATCGATATAATATGAACTTGAAGTAAGACCGTCTTGGGTAGCTAAAGAGGTTCTAAATTTCTCGTAATCTATGAAATGACCTATTATAGTCAATAATCTTGATTCTTGATGCTTGGGCTAACTTAGTTTGCTGCAGGATATACTTCATATCATGTACTCTAGATTGGGGCATGTATTGACCACCCATGGTGGGTATGTTGAAGGAACTAGTGAAGTGGGAGACAGGGAGCAAAGACACTATTCGAAAGACAAACACAGTAACAATAAAAGAAAGTGGAGCTGAGCCGAGGATGTGTCCAACCACAAGAATTTCAATTGTAATAGAGTAGACAAGTGAACTGCCTTTAGGCCTCTAACTTAGAAAATCAAGCTCATCTAAGTTTGGTAACAATGCAAAGGTTTTTCCAAGTACATGTGATGCTTCTTAGACAGTTTGTAGTTAGCTAATAGGTATAACTAGATTTCATTTCCTTTGTTTCCTTATTTTTCCCCCCTGTTTAATATGTTGGATTTTGGAGCAATCTGGTTTCACCATTTTAAAGAATCTATGAGGATGTAGGTAACATATTTTTGATCAAGGTTTTGAGTATATAAGAGCATTCATATCATGGGAACACAGTACATGGTACAACCCACATTCCTCAGCACGCTGTTTTTGTTGAATGCTTTGTAATGCAACTAGTTTAGAACCTATTCATACGCTGTCATGTTTTTGTTGAATGATTCATATAATAACCATGTATTCATCCAAATGCATCTCCATAGCCTCTTGGGATTTTTTGTATTGTATTTGAGCAACTTTATTATGGGAAAATGTTATCTTAGATATCGTTAGATAAATATGGAAGTGTATGGAATAGCTAACCACAGGAAATGGTACATTCTCACCTAGCATGGGTTGAAAACCAAATATGTCTTGACCAAATAACTGGAAATTATCTTTAATTCATTAAACATCCTTTAAGTTACTTAAATACAAATGGTTACCAATTTACGTTGTGATTGTGAGACTTCCATTTTTCATTTCTCTTCTAGTCCTTTTGTATGTCCTTGTTATGTTGGCTTAATTCTATGTGAAAATCTAAGATTTTAGTAACATCTGGTAGCCTGAACCCAACCATACATTGGAGCAGTTTCTGCAAGAATAGGGAATCAATTGTATTTTTTTTTTTTTAAAAAAGTGCATTGAAGGAGGAGCTTCTTGTAAGTATATTTACTGGAAGTAACTTAAAAAATACATGCCAAATTTGTAACAATTGCCTTTTTTTGCAATTTAGGTGATTTTGTTTTTACTACCAATAGTACGTGGTGTCCCACAGGTGGGTTATGTACCATAGTCTTTATTGCGCTAAGTTTGGTTTTAGAAGAATATTTCAGCAGTAAGAAGCATTAGAAGCAGGTGTAGGTATGGGATTGAGAACTTGGCTCCTTATGCTTGGAAGAAAAGAATTTGGATTTCCTCCTGGCATCTCTGACATGGTCCTCCAAGTGAGCAATTCACAAATGTTCTGTCACTGCATCAAGGTTGATTTTAGAATAACTTTTTTTTTTTTGTCGTTAATCATGCTTAAAATAAGAATAGTTAGAAGTGTCAGGAATCAAGTGTAGACTGTGCTGAAAATCAAGGGTTTGTTTCCTTGTGAGCAAAGAAACAAAAGTAGGTTTCCCCCCCCTGCATATCTGGCATGGCTTGCCTGCGGTGAACATGCATGTGCAATGGATCAATGTAAACACAAGAATGCAATTAATGTTAATTCATGAGATAGAAAAATACATGTTTTCTCTGACAATTTCAGGGTAGTAGAGCATTTAATAGAGGCTTTGCAAGATCACAAATGTGGAAAAGTGAGCTCTTATCCTCCAAACCTCATTAGGATGCACCTCCTTTCATCCCATGTTTTGAAAAAGGTTTCCCCTCAGGGGCTGGGTATAGTGAATAGTGGCTAGAGATGATAGGGGGGATTATAGGGTAGTGTTGGACTTGTGCTTTTGTGTGAAGTCCTAGTCTTATATAAATGTATTGCTCAAGTTTAGGAAATTACGCACAACTGTGTACTACTCAAGCAAGACACACATATCATGAAAAATATTATTACTAAATCTTGAAAAAATCCCCAAAAGGAAATTTAATCACAGATCCTAAAATAAATCCATACAATAAATAGAACTTTTCCAAATGAAAGTTGCAGACATATCATTGTGTTGTCAGATATTATGTATATATATTAACCAGATCTGTGGCAGAAGAATAATATCATCTTCTGAAGTAACTATTCTAGTATTAAAGCACAAGCTGCTTGTCATTCATTATTGAAGACACAGACTGGTCTTATTGCCGATCACTTCTTAGTTATTACTGTACCTTTGTGTTTTCGACCTATATTCTCATAGAAGCAATATTATGTTTCTATTGTTGATTTCTTTGTTTTGCAGGTTGAAATGGTTCATAGCAAGAGACTAAATGTGCAGAAGTTCCCCATTGGAGGCACACCACGGAAAGTTTTATATCATAGTGAAAGTAAAACATTGTTGGTGATGAGGACTGGACTAACTGATGCTACATGCTCGTCAGACATATGCCGTGTAGATCCTCTCAGTGGGACACTGCTTTCAAAATTTAAGTGTGAACCTGGGGAAACAGCAAAATGCATGCAAATAGTGAGGGTAGGAAATGAGCAAGTGTTGGTTGTTGGGACCAGTCAGTCTGCTGGCAGGACTATTATGCCTAGTGGTGAAGCTGAAAGGTTGGTTTCCAGGACTGTTTCTTCTCATTTGTCCTTTCCTCTTCCAGCTGCAAAAAATGCATGTTCATCAGCATGTAGAGCCACTATACACTTATGCACTTGGTACCCTTTAAAAACAGGGGCAATGTGGTCATCTCGACAGGTTGTATGCTGGTGTGCAAGGTCCAGTTTATGCTTTTTTTCTCATGCCAACTGCTGCTGCTGCTTGCTTGGGAGTGTATTGCACAGGCAACTGTAGTTGACATGAGAAAATATTAGACGGCATCTGCTGTTCACCTGCCATCATTTCTTATTTCTTTCCCAGCATTTTTTTTGACACCTTTTTATGTAAATTTAGATCATTTGCACAGCTGTGTTATAAGTTTCATCAGAAGAGTTCATAATTTGTATGATATATTTGGTAATATTTGTTGCTAGTGCTAATCCTCCTCCGTTACCATTAAGACTTTTTTACCTTCATGAAATATTATTATCGAGCGAATGCAGTTTTATAACATTTAATCAGTTGATTAACCTTACTGTGATTGCAACAGTGCCAAGGGACGCTTGATTGTGCTGAGCTTGGATAGTGCACAAAGTTCTTCAGAAGGCAGCTCGTTGATCTACTGTTCAACTTTGAATTCTTCATCCCGAGTTGGTTCACCATTCCATGAGATTGTTGGTTATGCAACTGAACAGTTATCAAGCAGCAGTCTTTGCAGCAGTCCGAATGATACTTGCTGTGAAGGAATTCAACTTGAAGAAATGGGAGCAGTGCAGTTGCGGTTAATTTTTCAAAATACATTATCTGGTGCTGTACTCTCTGTTTGTCCATATCTTGACCGATATGTCGTGGCATCTGCGGGTAATATTGTAAGATATCATTTTCAAGATGATAGATGATTAGAGAAAGTTTTAATTTGAATACTAAGGTAATAGCTGTCGGGATAAGTTCTCACCTGTAACTGGACTGATATTAATTTTGCAGCTCATGTGAGGAACCATGTAGTTTTGTTGTTAAGGGCAGTGAATATGACAAACGCACACACTCTCTCTCAACTTATATGAGTTTAGCTAATGGATAACCTTTCCTTCAACAGCTCTTTGTTTATGGTTTTGTGAATGACAATCCTCAGCGGTTGAGAAGGTTTTCTTTGGCAAGGACACGCTTTACTATAACTTGTTTGAAGACTCATTTTACTAGAATAGCAGTTGGTGACTGTCGTGATGGTATCCTTTTCTATTCTTATCATGAGGTATGCTGTATCTTCTGAAATCTTCATTAAGACATGTTTTTTTGTGTCCTACAACATAATTTACTTTTCCCTTTCATAATTAAAATGTTTTCAAGGTTTGGATTTTTTTTTTTTGGGTCCATTTTTAGTCTAGGTTCTGGCTCCTTGGGTTAAACAAGCTTTGCCATGTCGGTTCTTTTTTTTAGGATCTTAAGAAACTGGAGCTATTATATTCTGATCCTGTTCAGAGGTTGGTTGCTGATTGTGCTCTTATGGATTGTGACACTGCTGTAGTATCAGATCGTAGAGGGAATATATCTGTTCTGTCATGCACAAATAACTTAGAAGGTATATGATGCTTTACATCTTTGTGTCTCATGCAATTTTTTAAACTGGTCTTGTCAGTTTGTGCTATAAAATTGTCTTTGTTATCCTTGAAAATACATGTGCAATAAAATTGTCTTTGTTATCCTTGAAAATACATGTGCAATAAAATGAAAAGTTTGCTTGCTTTTTTTTTCCTCCCCAAAATGCTTCTACTTGTTGACTCGAGCAGATAAAAATGCTTCTGTTGAAAACTACTCATAATGATGTCATATATTCTCTTGTTCTTTTCATTCTCTGCATTGGTGTTATTGTTTCCTTCGGATGCATATAAATGGTATTTTCTCTCTCTTCTCTCTGTGCGATGCTGAAAAATAAAAAAAAAAATCTAAAAGATAATATTAGTTGATTATTGGATATAAAGATAAACAAAAGTAAAGAAAATAAAAACATGTTAAAGCATTTTATATTGCTTGAGATCGGAGTTATATAAAGTTTGTTGTTTTTGTTAAGACTATTTAAAAATTCTAAAAGAAACATGGAAATGTAAAAATGTTGTAATGTGTGCTTCATCATTTTCAATGTGAAAAGCAATCTAACACATGACAATCTGAATTCTAAAAGTTGACAAATGCAGGGGTGTGCGAAAACTGCAAAGCATGTTTCTAAAAGAACCAAGACAAAATATAACTCCACAACTTTATGAAAAATTGCTAGAATTTTCACCTGAAGTTCAAATTCCTTGTACTAGATCAATTAGATTTGCAGACGAAGATGATTAATTTATAAAACCAATTAGAAAGTGGTTTGAGAAATATATTTTGGTTTTGGAAAATAGGGGAAAATTAAAGTCAGATCTCATGGATCTCTGAATTCAGGAGGCCTAACGTAACCCAGGACCAGCATTCTCTTTGGCAACATTTGGTTGCAAAATAAACTGGAATGGTTGGGCGTGAGCGTGACTTCTTCTTCCATTTTATTAGGTCCTGTCCTGCTAAACACCATTACTTGGTGCTGGAATAAGAAAAGTTGGTGCAGGGTAACTTTTCGTGTTGTTACTCGTTTATCCCTTGAAATAGAATAGGTTTATTCTGTGAAAATTGTAAAATAGACTTATTCCTCATTATTCCTCCATTTGACCCCCTTTTTGTCCCTTACTTTACCTGTATCCAGGGCTAAATATAATCCACAATTAAACATGACCTTTCGCTTTGTAAAGTTCTCACAAGCAGAAAGTCTCTGAAAAATGGGCATCCTAGTGCACGAGGCTCCCACTACATATGGGGTCTAGGGAGGGTCAGATGTACGCATCCTCTCCTTCCATCAAAACATCCTCTCTATCATGCGCATAACACATGCCAGAGTCCACTCTTCTAACACACAAACCACTGTATCCTCTGATTCTGTAAGCAGCATTAAATGAACATTATGTGTTTGCAAGTTATATATATGAGCATATATCAGTACAATCAATAAACCAGAACTGCTTTCTCAACCTTAGAAGATAACTTGATCTCAGGTGAATCCTTATGATACCAAGCAAGAGATAAATGTAAAAATTCTCCCAGGTGACTCATGCAATGCTTGGATCTTTGGTGGGGCTGCGTACATCTGACCCTCCCAGGTAACTATCTTTGCATGAGTCACCAAAACTTTTACTTCACCTTAATTATCCTTATGGAAAAATTGCTTTTGCAGACTGCTGCTTTGATTTTCTTGTTTCTATGGGAAATTCTCTGAGACTATTTGGAGTGGGCCTCTCATGGCCCGAATTCAAGAGTTTGCAGTGTAGCATATTATAATTAAAGGTGTTCTAAGCAATCTAAGCCAAATGCTGAATTATGCGAGTAAGGATGAGTCTGTAAAATATTGATAGAAGCTACAATTGTTTTTTTTGTTCCTTTGCATTCCATTGCCATCTAATTACTTTGTAATGCCCTTTTTGCATAATAATGCGTAAGTGTAACTTTCCATTCTGGTTTTGTTAATCCTCAGCTACTCGCGAAGTTTATTGTTTACATGTTGGGCATATCATACTTGGGGACAACGTCATGCTGATGCTTATTTTGGTTTTATATTGCAGTGAATGGAAGCCCAGAAAAAAACCTAGCGCTAAATTGTTCATTTTACATGGGAGAGACTGTTATGAGCATCCAGAAGGTAATCCAATCCCTTGCATCTTATTATTGGTTCTCTTGAATTTTGATAAATGAATTGGCTGTGTATAAAATGAAAATGATGGATATATAAACAAGCACACACACATATATATGTATGTATTTATGTATGTATATCTCTTAGTTTTTTCAATCAACTTAAATCTTCGACCAAGTAGAATTAAAAAGAGCTAGAATTCAGGGTGATTTTGATGAATTGATTTAGAGCTTGGATTTAATGCTACTTTTGTTTTCGAGAAATATCAGAGATCAGAAGGCCAGGAAAGTTATATAGTTACATTTATATTGTCAAAGATTTAGGAAACATTTTTAGAGATTTTGTGCTGTTTGCATATACAATGGTCGTGCTGTTTGGAAGCCATGCTTGAGCTGCTGTGGTACATATAATGCAAACTAGATGGAAATCCACCTTGAATGGTATATTTGATGACCATTTTGTTTCATTAAAAAAATCTTGCCCACTCTAGTATGTTACTTTTATGTTGTTAGATGACATGCATCTCCTATGTTTCTTCACAGCTTACAGCATATGGATTAGTGATACATTATTATATTGAGCATTATCCTTTTTTGCCATGAAGAAAAATTTAGTATAATTTTGACTAGTAACTATTAGTTCCATATATTATCTGGAATTGATGGAAATATCTTAGATATCTTCAGGCGTGGTTGAGTTTCAGTAGAATTTTTCTCATTTTGACTGGAATGGAATAGCCTGGATTTTTTTTGAAGTCTTGCATAAGTTGGAAGTAACAGTAGCCTAGTAGAATCTGCACATTTTCTGATAATTTTAGTCTGGGGATTTTTACTACTAATTGTGTCGGTTTGAAAATTCATACAGGTTGGGCAAGTAACTTCTTTCGTGATTTTTATAGATTTTTAAGCTATATTTCCGTTTAGAAGAAATGATTTGCCTGTTAGGTGTATAATTAAAAAGATCATGTGTGTGTGTGTCCATGTATACACATATATATGCACATATGTATGTGTATATGTAGATACATATATAATGGAAACTCTCCCCCAATAGCTGTGACCGTCCATTGCAATTTTTCTGTTACATGTTATCACATGAGATGGAAAACGGAAAGCTTCTGGGTTCACAGGGCAAAAAACACATCAGGCTCCTAAGTGGCATGAGTGGAAATAAAAAGAAAATAAAAAAAAACTCCTAATCAGATGAATGGGAAAGGAAAATAAATATCATAAACAACAAAATAAAAAGAATTCAGACTCCAATAATGATGGATATAGAAGGAAAGGACCAAGATATATACAAGGCATAAACAACCAAAATACCGGCCAGTATTGCAAGAGGAAAGTTAAAAAAGAAAAAAGAAAAACGCAGACAACTAATAATTCACTCTGATTGGAAAATAGAAGAACGAAAAGGAGAAACCATGGAATGCCGTACCGGCCCGTACCGGCCGGTACGGGCCGGTACGTACCGGTCCGGGCGTGGACCGGTACCGGAACGGATAAAAAACCGGTATTTCCCGATTTTTTATCCGAACCGGCCGGTACGGGTGCGTACCGGCCGGTTCGGGCCCGTACCGGCCGGTTCGCACCGGTACGGTTTTTTTTTTTTTTAGAACCACAGCGCCGCGCGCTGTGGTTTTTGAAACCACCGCGTACCGGCCGGTACGGGACCGGTACCAGCCGGTACGTACCGGACCGGACCGGTACCGTACCGGTCCGGCCGGCCACCGGTACGCCGACCGGTACCGGTACGGCGGACCTTGGGGGAAACACTATAAAATGAACGTAATTCCATTTTTTTGGGATCTGGTTTATTTTTTAAGTTCTGGTTTTAACTTGAATGGTTTGTGTAAGATATATTTTTCTCTCTTTTTTTGGATTCATGATATATTTCTATTTTTAACTCCACCCAGAGTTTTTTAATTGATTGATTGAGACTTTGGAATTGGAGTTTCAGAAAATATCAAAAAATAAATAAAATAAAAATAAGTGACTGTGAACCCAACATAGTCGAGAATGCGAGTTTTTATTGAGTTAGGGAATCGAGATGCTGTTTTTCTCATTCATTTTTTTCATTTAATTCCTGTATCATTTTTTTCTCCCTATGATGTTGCCTTTTCGAAGGAAGAGTCATGAGAGAGGGGATTCCAAGGAGTCCAAAAGATAAATAAGGAAAAATGAACCAAACTTATTAAAAGATTTTTTTAACTTACCATATCTCAGAATAACTTTTAAACAATATAAGAACTGCCCATGCTCTTATCAGAAATAAGAACTAAAATCAATTTTTCCATCTAAGACCAGATTCACTATTTCACAAATCACAAGAAATTAGTAATTATATACTATCTTTTTGGAGAAATCCAGGTATTAATAATATCGCAGCCATGAGTCTGTCCATCCATCTGTTTGTGTGTATCTGTATATATGTGTATATATGCCTTTCTGTGTATATATATGTGTGTGTGTGTGTGTATTGTTTATATAAATGTGTATGTGTATACACATACTTGTCTGTGTGTGCTGAATTCATGTGAGTTTTGTAGGTTTGGTCAAGACCAAACTATTTTGTTTAGAACAGATATTGCAGTGTCTCTGAACCATCTCAATTACGTTCATATTGAGTGTTTGAAGTGGTTGGCTGAGTCGCATTCATTTCAACCTGTTTCTTCTAGGAGACCTTACTAGCTTCATCCATCTGATATAGCATGATGTGGCATTCATAAAATGACAACAGAATCCAAATAAGAATAGTTGAGGTTCAATGTCTTCTACTTGGGGACCCGTAGAAGTGGAATATTCGGCCATTGTTAGGGATGTAATTAACTGAGGTTCATAATTAGGGATGTATCAAGCTGTGCTTGATCAAGCTTTGCTTATAAAGAATACCACCCCCCACCCCTAACAAGGGACCCCAGGGGAGATAGAGCAAACATCTCCTCTTTCTATCCACTCTTCCAAAAGAAATTGCATTTAGAGATCCACAGGGGCTTATAGTTTAGCTGGTTGAAATGTGCCGGACAAGCTTGGGCTGCTTCCTATTTGATTGATCTTAATCATCTAATTGCGAGCTGAGCTGAGCACAGGCCTATCTCAAACAGCTTGATACCCTTAAATTGTGCTAGATTCAAATCAGGGCCTAATAATTGGTTTCAATGGCTGACTATGTGTGTGTAGGTGTGCCGCATGCACGCACACTCCGAGAGATGAACCTGATTGAGCTAGGGCTTGCTTAGACTCGGTAAAATTAATTTTGACCCAATAACAAGGATCAACCACAGTTTGTTGTTTATTTGTTTTAAGCTTGTTTGAGCCATAATTGAGCTGTTGGGAGTGGCTACGTCAATGGCCAATCTTCTTCGTAAGTTTTTTGCAATAACAGGGATCAACGGGAATTTGTTTTTCATTTGATTTAAGCTTGATTTAGCCTATAATTGAGCCATTAGAAGTGGCTTAAGTCAATTGCTAACCTTCTTCATAATTTGTTATATAAAAATTTCTCAGTTTGGTCTTAAGAATTAATATTTGAGTTGATCATTATGGTTTTCGTGTACAGAAATATTTCTTTCACTGACTTTTGCAAGTTCTCTTGGTTTCTAAATGTGGCATATTACCTAAAACTGGACCGAAGTTCCCGAATAAAATGTTATATGAAGTTCTTCTCTGAATTGTTAACGTTTCTGCAGAACAATTGCTCTATCTTTCCACCAAGCAAAAACAAAGTGAGATAACTATTGCTGGGTGACAAGGAAATGGGAAAAAACAGCTACATGGTTCTGAGCATGATTAACCATCACTGGCAATAAGAGAGGATATAATTTTGTGTTAATGGATATGCCTGAGTAGAAATATGAATTCAATTTGATACATATCTAACCTCGGTACTGTGAGAAATAGCAGAAGCTACCTGGTCTGCACTTGCTTATCTTTCTACTTGATGTTCTTGGATGGTGATAGCTTTCTCCAGTGATATACCTGGCCACACTTGAAAATGAAACAAAATCGATGTGAAATTAAAAAAATTATCCCCCCCAACTCGTTTGGCATTTGTATGAAACAAAGCTGGCATGTTTCTGCAAGGCTTCATTTATTGTCCTTGTAGCTCTGTGGGGTCTTTGTAATAGCTTGTGTATTAACTGTCAGTGATTTGCAATAAAGAAATGCTGAAAGGGGGAATAGGCATAATTTCATTTGTACTTTGGTGAGGAGTTGGGTGTTTGTATCTTTATCCTCTTTATTTTCAAAATTATGTTCTTAATACTTAATTTCTTAATTGGTTATAGGCTTCATTTTCGTACAAACTTCCAGTGGATGATGTATTGAATGGTTGTGACGGTGCGGAGGTAGTCTTAGAATCAGCCTACAACAGTGTTGTGGCAAGTTCATTGCTTGGAAGTGTATGGATCCTCATTCCTATTACGAGGTAAAATTAATTATTCCTAGTTTTCGTGTATCTCCATTATCATACCAGGAAAAAATATTTTTAAATGCATGCTTTGAAAATAACATAACGTGTCCAACCAGTATATGCTTTGCACTATTTCAGTTAAGATCTTAGTTTTGTCATAGGCATCAGAGTTTATTTAAGTGTTAAACATGATGGATAATATGGGCATTTGTTCCTTGTACCCTCATTAGTTGCTCAGTTGGTTTTACTTTTGTTATTTTGTATATAGCATGGCAAGAGCAAAGGGTTTCCTTCAATGTGTACACCACGTTCTCAAATAAATGACAGACTGTTTAAAATTTGATGCACATTTGCCATAGAATTAGACATTAGTTTTCATTTCCTTGACATGTTTAGAGTGGGAAATATATTGGAAAAAATCATGCATTTATTTAATGTTATAGCATAGTGGGAAAGGGTTGCTTATAAGCCTAAGAGATTGTTAGTGCTATTGAGAAGCTCGAGAAAAGCTAGGTCTTGTTAGTTGGCCAGAAGGAAGGAAGAAGGTTGTCAGCCGTAGCAAAGATGAGGGGGATGTGATCATGTTAAAGAAGGTAAAGGACTCTTGTCTATTTGAGTTCAATAGGGACTCGATCCACATAATGAAGGGCATTTATGCCTGTAAAAAGTATGCATGTCCACCATCATAGCATAATAGAACGGTTGGAGAATGAGGTATAATAAGGCATGATAACCGTATGAAATAAGTATTGCACATCTTGTTGCTTTTAAGTTCATCAAAAAATCTCCTTGTTTTAGGGGGTTGTCATTGTGCTGTAGTTTTGTTGGAAGTGGCTGCTATTTTCTGTTTTCTCATCCTAGATAGCTTTTTGATGATAACTTACATAAAAGACAATTCCTCATTGAGGACTTGGGTTTTCGTTTCTGATCTGCTTATGTCAATCCCTGATAGTATGATGTGATCATGCAGTGAGGAGCACGAATTGTTAGAAGCTGTTCAAGCTAGACTTGCAGTTCATCCATTGACTGCTCCAATCCTAGGAAATGACCACAAGGAATTCCGTGGGCGTGGGTTACCGGTATGATTACAAGACTGTACTAGACTCCGAATGCTTCCTGTTTCTTTCTGATATGGTTGCTTTATTATTTCCTGTGGCTTAGCATCTACAATCCCATCATGTATTTGATTTATATTTCATCAATATTTAATGCTGCAATGCAGGTGGGAGTGCCAACCATGCTTGATGGAGACATGCTTGCCCAGTTCTTGGAGCTAACTAGCATGCAGCAAGAAGCTGTGCTTGCATCATCTGGCTTGCAGAGTACGAGAGCTTCAACTTCAGAGACGCAGCATTTGTTTATCTCTGTCAATCGGGTTGTTCGGCTGCTGGAGCGAGTTCATTGTGCCCTTAACTAAGCTGTCCCGTTTTGAGTCCTTTCCCCTGCATTGGACTGGACGACTATATGAGCACACATCAGAGTCCCACTTAAAATGGGCTCATGCAGCTCAACTGCGTATCCTAGAAATAAGGGCCTCCAGTGCAGCTGGCGCATGGAAGTATCTTCATCTGCAGTGGACTTTCATGCGACATTCATATACAAAAGTGAGCCAGATTATTTCTAGAAGCCTTGGATCCAGGAGGAAGCCTTGCAAAACTAGAAGGGCAGTAGAGCATCCTTGGGCAGGTGCCTCTACTGTTGGGGGACCTTTTAGAAGCTAGGGCATTGCAGAGGACCTGCATCACTACGTATGATTTGTTATCCTTTTATCTCTATGTATACATTAAATGCTGTTGTTATATCCAACTCTCCAAGCATTTGCACCTGTATTCACTGTCCAAGCACTTAAACTTTCTTTCTACTTTCTGTCACTCAAATTGTCATTTAGAGTTTGAACTGTTCCTGGGATCGGTTTGGACTCTGATCCTCCTGACATTGCTCTTAAAGCATTTTGGAAGCTGTCTTCGGCAACAGTTGCATCAAGATAAATCCAGGTTGAAATATCATATTTTACCATATGAAATAAGAGGGGTCATTTTAATGGCTAGGTGAAGCCTATCAATATCATTTGGTCATATAAGCAAGAGAAAGTCTGACTCTAATTCTTAATCTAATGAGTACGCAGGATTGATGCTGGTGTTAGACTGTAAACAAGATCAAGCAGTAACCCCACTGACGAAAAGATGAGTGCCATAAGCATTAAAAAAATACACGGAGAAGACTCAAGATGTTGACTCCTTGTTGCTATTTGCTTTAGGTGCTGTAGGAGGTACAAGTTTGTGTGGAAATTATACCTGAAGACAGCACTGGATTATAAAATTTCCACTTCAAATTCGTGTCTCGGATGATTGGTTATATTGGCCATATACAACAAGAAAAACTGCTATTTGTTAGACATGGCCAAGTATGGGAGGACGGTCCTACAGAATCTTATGAGAAATTCCAGTTTAAGCTCATGGGATGGGCTTCACAAAATGATGATTAGCTGCAAACTCATTTTTTGATTCATGAAGTAGCAACTGTTATTTCAGCTCGAGAAACAAGTATTTTCCATCACCACTATTCTCTATACTCCAAAGCTTTCCTTAAACATGAGTCTTCTCATACTCTAGATACCACTTAAACATGAACTGCAAATATAGAAGAAGACGACAGTGTAAATATTGTTAACTATTTAGCAAGAATATATAAGGCAATGCAAAAAAGTCATTGTGGTCTCCAGAAAAAAAAACCATGGTGGTGCATTCTCAAGAAAATTATGAGACAGCAGTAAATTTTTGTAGTTTAAAGTTTACTGGGAGAAATTAAATAAAATAGGAAAAGGCATCAACTGTCAACTATAAAACAAATTCAAGAATATAGTTTACATGATTCTCTAATTACAAGTAACTTGCAAATTGGGACGACCGAGACACGCTTCACAATGGAGTTTGGTCGAACATGAAAGGACGAGGATTAGATTTCTGCATGAAGATTTGTTCATTTAATTTATGTGTCCTAACTTTATGCTCAGATGTTTGTGTATTATTTAGCTTGAATACTTTGATAGAACTTTCGATAAATATATATAATTTTTCATCTTAAGTTCTATAAGTAAAATCCGGAGGTGTTCATCCTACTGCAAGAGAAACCAGATCATTTAGAAAGAACGAACTATGAATAACAAGCACAAACCAAGTGAACCAACAAATCAGAGAGCTATAGACTTACAGTTCAAGGTGCAATTCCACCTTTTTCTCAACTGCTGCCAAAGTACACTATACTAAGTTCAATTATTCTTTAAAAGAAAGACAGCTTGACCCTCTTTTTCTTATAGTTGCACTCCATAGCTTCAAAGTTGACAGAAATATGAAGAATGCAATAGAGAAAGTCCAAGTGCATAGAGCTGCATGGCTCACCCAATTGACTCTCCATTAATGCTTTTAGTAGAGAGGGAGAGAAACAAGAGGCACATGCATTAAAAAATGCTAGCATATTCATCAATCTGAATTAAGGGAAAAATATCACAAACAAAAAATTCAATAAAAAGCATTTCACTGGTTGATTCGATGACAATCTAGTGCAGTGCGTATGCTGAATACTGTTTAAGGATTCAGTTATTTGTATGATCTTGTAAAAAGCTTCTAAGACACATGCAATATTATTTTTGGAAAAAAAGGTGTTTGAACAGTTTGAGATCTTCTGAAATGAGTTACGTTACAAAGAATGACAAAATATATCAGCAAGAGATGTGCTAAGGGGCACCATACATTCAATTTTTTGATGGAAGACCTAGACATATGTTGCTTGCTCAAATAATGCTTGTATCAATTCTGCATCACCTAGACAAATCTCCTACTAGAGAGAAATGTATCAGGGAAGGTAACTAAAAACAGATTCATTGAGATGAATGTATCATTTAGTCTGATCCTGAAAAAGAAGCTCGAGAGCAATTTCATGCATTTTCAGAACTCAGAATAGTTTCATTAAAGTACATGTAGTTTTTCAGCTAACATGAATATAATTATATTCCACTTTTATAAGCAAGATTTGCGATCTCACATGCATTAGTGCCAATAACATAAAAACATGATAAATGTGCTCTCTCGCAGTGCAATAAGAGACTTGCAAATTGATTCTCTAATCACAAGTGACTTGCAAATTGGGATGATCGAGACACGCTTCCCAATGGGGTTTGGTCGAACATGAAAGGACGAGGATTAGATTTCTGCATGAAGATTTGTTCACTTAATTTATGTGCCCTAACTCTATGCTCAGATGTTTATGTATTATTTAGCTTGAATACTTTGATAGAACTTTCGATAAATATATATAATTTTTCATCTTAAGTTCTATAAGTAATATCCGGAGGTATTCATCTTACTGCAAGAGAAAACAGATCATTTAGAAAGAACGAACTATAAATAACAAGCACAAACCAAGTGAACCAATAAATCAGAGTGCTATGGACCTACAGTTCCAGGTGCAATTCCACCGTTTTTTCAACTGCTGCCAAAGTACACTATACCAAGTTCAATCATTCTTTAAAAAAAAGATAGCTTGACCCTCTTTTTCTTGTAGTTGCACTCCATAGTTTCAAAGTTGACAGAAATCTGAAGAATGCAATAGAGAAAGTCCAAGTGCATATAGCTGCATGGCTCACCCAATTGACTCTCCATTAATGATTTTAGTAGAGAGGGAGAGAAACAAGAGGCACATGCATTAAAAAATGCTAGCATATTCATCAATCTGAATTAAGAAAAAAATATCACAAACAAAAAATTCAATAAAAAGCATTTCACTAGTCGATTCGATGACAATCTAGTGCAGTGCGTATGCCGAATACAGTTTAAGGATTCAGTTATTCGTATGATTTTGTAAAAAACTTCTAAGACACATGCAATATTATTTTTGAAAAAAAGGGTGCTTGAACAGTTTGAGATCTTCTGAAATGAGTTACGTTACAAAGAATGACAAAATATATCAGCGAGAGATGTGCTAAGGGACACCATACATTCAATTTTTTGATGAAAGACCTAGACATATGTTGCTTGCTCAAATAATGCTTGTATCAATTCTGCATCACCTAGACAAATCTCCTACTGGAGAGAAATGTATCAGGGAAGGTAACTAAGAACAGATTCACTGAGATGAATGTATCATTTAGTCTGATCCTAAAAAAGAAGCTGGAGAGCAATTTCATGCATTTTCAGAACTCAAAATAGTTTCATTAAAGTATATGTAGTTTTCCAGCTAACATGAATATAATTATATTTCACTTTTATAAGCAAGATTTGAGACCTCACATGCATTAGTGCCAATAACATAAAAACATGATAAATGTGCTCTCTCGCAGTGCAATAAGAGACTTGCAAATTGATTCTCTAATCACAATTGACTTGCAAATTGGGACGACCGAGACACGCTTCACAATGGGGTTAGGTCAAACATGAAAGGATGAGGATTAGATTTCTGCATGAAGATTTGTTCACTTAATTTATGTGCCCTAACTCTACGCTCAGATGTTTGTGTATTATTTAGCTTGAATACTTTGATAGAACTTTCGATAAATATATATAATTTTTCATCTTAAGTTCTATAAGTAAAATCCGGAGGTGTTCATCCTACTGCAAGAGAAACCAGATCATTTAGAAAGAACGAACTATGAATAACAAGCACAAACCAAGTGAACCAATAAATCAGAGAGCTATGGACCTACAGTTCCAGGTGCAATTCCACCTTTTTTCAACTGCTGCCAAAGTACACTATACCAAGTTCAATCATTCTTTAAAAGAAAGACAGCTTGACCCTCTTTTTCTTGTAGTTGCACTCTATAGCTTCAAAGTTGAAAGAAATATGAAGAATGCAATAGAGAAAGTCCAAGTGCATATAGCTGATAAATGTGCTCTCTCGCAGTGCAATAAGAGAAGAATTTAAATGGTCATATTCTCTATTTGGTGAAGGATTTGCTCCCATTATTTGTGAAACCTGATAAACAAACTTTCATTTTTATTTATAAAATCTTCATTTCCATTGTTTGCTCCTAATATCGGGAAAGCAGATGGGAGGAGGTCATCTGCAAGAAAGCAGGGCGCATACAATACAGGAACTCATTCCTAATACTATGTTGATTTGAGGTATTATTCGATGTCGCCAAAACAAGTGATCATTTGTGAAATCACTTCTGTCAAAAATTTAACTAATCCCCTCGAGCAACATGCCAAATCCAATTCGAACTCAATAATTGAATTGGATTCCTTAAGCCGCGTGCCAAGGACTACCTTAAACTCAAAGTTTGTATCCTTGTTTATTCATCTATAATGTATCATAATTAGAAATGTCTTTTGCTCGTCTCCTCCTGCCACAGCCTGAGCCAGTTCAAACTCACACAGTCACACTTGCATTTCTTACACTTCACTTCAAAACCTTACTATAATTACAGATAAGTCCCAGGCTGCTGTCCAAATTTGTACTAGTCTCGGCAGGTGACTTGCCGGCACTAGTTAAAACTTAATAGCTACATTATTACACGTAAACCCCTAATCTTTAGAATTATAAACCATTTTTCCTCCACCGTTATGACTCGCTCCATCTTTTTTTATCTGCGAAGGTATCAGGGAGGTGGTTCCGGTGGGGCAGTGGGGAGCGACGGATGTCTTCTTCCACTAGCCTCCCGAGCTCCGGCGTCGGAGGAGGCGGCGGGCCGTGGCCGTCGATGACGTCGGTGACATCGTCGGGGAAGAGGATCCAGAAGGAGATGCTGGAGCTCAACGCCGATCCCCCCGCCGATTGCTCCGCCGGGCCCAAGGGCGACAATCTCTACCACTGGGTCTCCACCATGATCGGACCTCAAGGTATTCTATTGTACTCTAACCCCTTTCTCACCTCCGCCTCTTCTTCAATTGAGGACCCCCGCACCCTCGAATATTTCGATGAATTAGTGCACACGAATTTTGAAGTTAAAGCTGCAATTTTAGTCACAAAATACAGTCTTTTAAGCTAACTCCCCTCCCCATAGAAGCATGGGAATAGGGTTTTTGATGGCTTATATTAGTTATGGCTTGAATGTATTTTCACTTAGTATGTTCATTTCCATAGGAAAATATTTTTATTCCTTAGTTTTTTGCTTAATTAATGGGTTATGGGTATTACTTCAGACTATTTATCTGTTTTGATCTGGGGAATTATTCGTGTACTAGTTAAAGCATGATTTATTGGCTATAAAACCTAAGATGGGTGTTGCCATTTGCAGTAAATGATGCCTTAAAATGCCCTATACTTCTTTTATCTATACGTGGGTTTCGATATGAAAAAAAATGCTGAAGCAGAACCCCTATAGCTGACTCTATTTAAGGAAATAAGGTTTTCTTGATTTTTTTTTTATTACCAGGAATTTACCACATTTTACTTCACACTTTCACCTTTTGGCAAGGATAGTTGAAAACGTGAAGAACAAGGTGATTCATTCTACCTAAAATGTTTCCTGCATCACAATTCAATTAATGTTTTGCTTGCTTCATGTCTATTCACGGATGTATTTCTACCAGGAAACTAAACTTTACAGTTTCTAGCTTGCAAGATCGTCGAGGCGTCTAGATGTTCTCTAGTTGGTGGGGACGCTTTCCTGGTCGGTGACATATGCCATCTAACTTCACCAAAAAAGGTAGTGGGGTGGGGAATATATAAATAACTAAATAAACCATTCTAACATGATAGAAGCTGAGATGAATCAATATGAACTTATGATTTCGTGACATTAATTTATAAATAGAGAATTGAGGAAAACACAAATCAGGGCAATTAAAACAAAAAGGAGTATGCAAACTGTGAAATATGTGTTCCTGTGCAGGAAGGGAAGGTTGGGTAAAGGAGGAAACATATAAAGTAAGAAAAGGAGTGTAGAATCAAATAAAAGAAGGAAAATAAAGACTAAATTATAGCTGATCACCGGCCAGACCTCAGGCCTAAGTTCTATTTATTTTTAGTCGGGCTTCTGGCCGGGCCTATTTAAAATTTGATCTTCTTTGTGCCCAAGCCCGGCCCATGATCAGCACTGGACTAAATATAACGGAAAAGACAAAGTAAGAGTATGAAGACCCAAACATGATGACGGCAGAAGCAGTGGAAAGAAAGGAAAAGCAAAAGAGGAAAGGAAAAGGGGAAGAAAAGGAGGAAGAAAAGGGGAATGGAAGAAGAAGATAAAGGCTGAAGAATGCTACAAGGGATCTATTTGTTTGCAAAGATATGGATGTTATGATATTAGAGAGTGGGTTTAGAACACCTAAAAATGCCAGCTTTTTGGACAAATTCTTCCATTACAAAGAATGATCAAGATGAGAAAGAGGGCAATGGTGAGCCATAAGTGAGGGGATGTCTTCTTCCACCGGCTTCCTAAGCACCATAGCTGTTGACAATACCGAGCAAGAGGATGACATTGGGAAGTGGGGAGCAAGTAGAGGAATGCACTTATGGCCACCAGTGATGTTGATGTTGATTCGAGGATGCTCGATGTCGACCCGCCCTGCTGACTGCTTCATTAACCTTGGCAACAAAATCAGTTAATATGGTATTCCTAAGCTTTGCACAATGGATGAGTTGTTGTCAGTTTTACATAGTTTGGTTCTTTTAACTTTTTTTTTTTTTTTATGTATACCATGAAATGCATTAATATCATCTAATCTCTACTCTATGTTTGCTTTCGCTTGTGATTTATATAAAAATATTATATAAGAAAATGAAATATTAGAAGGATTCAACTATGGGTTATTTAGCTGGTATTGTTCTTGTATGTAGGTTCTCCATATGAAGGTGGAATATTTTTTCTTGACATCATGTTTCCACCTGATTATCCATTCAATCCCCCCAAGGTATGAGAAAATTGAACTGGAAACTAAACAACGTGTTTTCACTTCCATGAAAGTCATATGTCATATAATGATATCTTAAAAATTTTTGGTTATATAACAGTACTTTAATATGATGTTGTCATATTGTATCATCTGAATTTCTTCAATTCTCATTTCAAAACATAGATCTACTTGGATTTAACAACATAGCATTTATCTCTCTTTTGTTTCCCCTACCTAGTGATTTGCTGATCGTATATGATGCATCAACATAATATTAATGAATTCTTGTAGATCAGCAATTTTTAGGATTGAAAGTTTTATAGGTGTATAGTTGTTTCAAATTTTTGGGTGTTTGTTGGGTTAATCTACCACTTTAAAGGATGTCTGATGAAGTTTTGTTAGGTTTCTCAGTCAAAGAAAGTCATATTAGTTTTAGAAAGTGCTTCTTGAATCCCAATATTGAGTTTTTCAACCTTCAGGTTGAGTGCAGCCTTATTTTATTCTTAGTTTGGTTGATATCCTTTACCATATTTAAGAAAACTCTGTACTGCAGTTTCTGCTCCAAATCTTTTTCTAATATTGGAAGTTCTTAAAGCACATAGAAAAGTCCTTCAGATATCGTCGATTAAAAGAAGATGAAATGGAAATGTTTCGGTGCTTCTGCAATGATTTGCAGCAGTAAAATCTGAGAAGTTTCTGGCTGTTGACTTCTCCACCTCATTCTATCAAAGCCTAGGAGAAGTAATAGGTTGAAAAAGCAGTAGGATGGACCTCTCAGTTGAAATGCCTGTCAGCAAGATGAAATAGATTTTAGCTTTTACTTTGGAGTCAAAAATTCTAATCAGTTCACCGTTATTAGTGGTTGGTTCCATGATTTTAAATGCATGATCATTCTGGTGAATTATTCAGTCAGAGGAGTTGGCCAGGTGTCAGAGGATCAAAGTTTTCTTCAGCTCTCTTTATCTTCACGTTTCTTTCTCCGAGAAAGAAGTTCAACAAGGTTGATATTTCACTAGAAACAAAGATCTACCATAATTCAGGGTATAGCTTATTCTTGGCTGCATTTTTTACTCATGACTTTGCCATTTAGAGATTGGTGTTTACTTTTCTTGCTTATCCTTGGCTAGCAGGAATAAGATAAAATTGAATAGACCCGAGCTGGTAGGAATCTTCTCCCTGTGCAGAGAAATAAGAAAGTGAGAGATTGAATGCCGGAGCAGTATATAGATTGCATGTTGTTAGCATCTTGATTTAGTGGCAAAGGATAGAATAAAGATCTTCTGCTTTAGTGCCATGTTACTCAAGGGAGTAAATAGAGTGAAACCTGTCATTTCTAATAGTGGGCTATTTCTAATAGTTTTCATTTTATCTGTAATTGCATTGGAGACTTACTATCACATTCTACATGCCATTCATTAACTTTCTTTCATCTTTTGATTGTGATCCCAATTTGATCATTTTGCTTTTTCAGGTTACATTTAAAACTCGGATATACCACTGTAATGTCAACTCTGCTGGAAATCTAAATCTGGACATCTTGAAAGATGGTTGGAGTCCTGCTCTGACAATTTCAAAGGTGCTGCTGGCCATTAAATCAATCATCACCAATCCTGATCCATGTATGTGCTATTGTTTTCTTTTAGTCTCTGATCTTTGATTTTGAGTGTATCCTTTAGTCATATGAAGAATCTTGGATTTGGATATTCTCTTTTAAAACATTGTGTTCCATCTTTGCAGATAACCCGTTAGTATCAAGCATTGCTTGTTTGTATTTGTCAGATAGAGCTAAACATGATGAAATAGCTGCTGAGTGGACTATGCGTTTTGCCAGATAAAGTTATCAGCTTCCTGATAACCAGAAAGCTAATGCAGAGAATTTGGCGAAATTTATGATCATAGAAAGAAAATTTCCTGCAATAGTTTGAGAAGCTGGATACAGCCCTTCTGATGATCATTACATCATACATCTTTGATAAGCAACCGAATTTGTTTTTAGCTGTAAATAGTTTGTTCCTTTATGTTTTTCCAGGTAAGGACTCTGACTTGTAGCATGACTATTGCAAGAGAGAATCAGAAAACACTATGTGCTATTAAAATGTATCAGAATGGCCTTGCTTTTGTTGTGAACTTGTTTTCTTGATGAGCTAAACATTCTATAAGTGGCACACAAACTTCCGAATGTGTGCTTGCATTATTTGAGCTCAACATCATGTTTGAGGACTTTAAACTTTTACAGTTGTGCTTAAGATTGGTTTCTATATTCTTTGTGAAATATATTGTTTGAGTAGAGGATGATAGAAGACCCTCATCAGGAACCTAGGACCAGTGTCAGAAATCGAAAAATTTATTGATTATGATATTAGTAACTGGACACACCATGGTCAAGAATGAATTCAAGCATATGATTGGTTCAAAGGCACCAAGGTACTTCAGCTATTTGGACTAGCCAATTTCCTTAAATTTTCCTCCATTACTCGTCTCTGAGAACTATGACTGTCATGATGTTAAATTTTTGATGTCTTGAGTGTTGATTGTCTACAAATTGAAACAGTTTCTAAACTTCGTTATTTGAAGATAATCTTTTCCACAAGGAAAAAAAGATGATAGACCAGATGCATAATAAATCAGCTAGCATCCTAAAGCATTTAAATTTCTTTTCAAACTGCAGCAATTAAACAATTGTGCTTAGTTCTCTTGTTCTTGGAATTGATAATGGTTTCATTTATAGACAATGAAGAGTTTTTGTATTTTCACATTACCTTTACGATCAATTGAAGGTCATATTCCTATTCGTACAAGATGGACATTGGCTGGTGGTGTTGCATTGGATCTTAGACCCTCAAATATATGATGTTTCTTGAAACATCAGGAATAAACTATCAGATTCAAGATTGCATTTTAAGTCTCCATTTCTATTTGAGTGGAAAAGCAAGAAAAGAACTCCAAAGTCATTGTTAAATCAGATGCAACAATCTGGAAGGTGGGGGAGGAGTCGAGTAGATCTTAGTTTTTGTGAAAAAGAATGGACAGGTGAACATCAAATTTGGGAGAGTGACAAGGATTGTTTTTCAGTTTTTGGCCTTTAATTTGATTCTAATGTTCATGTTTCTAGCCCTTGGTTCACCCTCTTTGGGGGCCATAGTTCAAATATGGTCATATCGGTCAGTATATAATCTTCTGTGCCTCTAAATAAGAAACAGAGAGGGTGGATCCTATATCCTTAGTACCATTATTAGCATCACAACACATTAGAATCAAGAATTTCTGAAATAAAGTTTGTCGAAAATTGAGTACTGTAACTGCCATCAGATGAAAAGAAACCTTTTAAAGTTGATCTACATATATAGAAGGATTGGGTTGTTAGATTCTTTTGAGGAAAAATTGCACACAACAACGGTCACTATATTTCTTCAGGTGATTGAATGTTTCATAGCTTAACGATTGCTGTAACTATTTCTGCAAACAAATTATTCACAGATTGTTCAAAAATTTACATATGTCGTGGCTTTTTTTTTTTTTTTGAAGTATAGTAGACTGATAAGATTATTGGTCGATGATTTTTTAATTGTTGTCATTAATGTCTTACATGCTTTATGGATCCATTTTCTATTCCCCCACCTAATCTTCTGTTCTTTTTTTTTTTTTTTTGTGGAGGGGGGGGGGGGGGGGTGTCCCCCAACTTTGACTACTTTCTGCATGTACCCAAATTTCAAATTCCTTCTTGCCAAATTATTCAGAAATTCCAATCTTGTGACGAATGACTATATAAAGCTGTAGGTGAATAGAATAAATGACTTGATAATACTCTTTAAGTGGATGAAATGGTTAAGTTTATAATATTTCTCATGCACCAAAGTATGTCCCATCTGTATCTAGGATACTTCAGTCTCACTCTTAATTCAGCCAACAGCTCTAAAGAGATGTTGATCTTTCATTTAACTTGACCATTTGAAACAGACACCCGACCTTTTGTGAAGCAACTTGCCCCACCTCACCTAAGCTTAAGTTACACATAAAGCATTCTATAGCTCCTGCCTTCCTGAAAGAGCACACAAGCAGATGCTCAGGTGGTCTTCTTGCATCGAGGACAATGGCGAGCCAATGCGAACCAATCAAGCAACGCCGATATGACCCAAGCATGTCCAGAAGAACTAGGAAGCCCACTTCCACAACCACCACCAAGAGCTCTCAGGATGAAGACAAGGAGCTGCAGAAGAAGAACAACGATGGCTTCCATCGTGTTTCGTTGAAGGAGCTGATGAAAGAAAGCAATGCAGAGAAGGCTGAGAATGGAACTGAGGCTGAGAGTGGAACTGTTCGAGATAATGTGGATGGTATGAAGCTCATGGCAGCAGCAGCAGGAGGAGGAGGAGAGAAGAGCCTCCCCATAGTAAGAAAGCAAGGCGAGGGCATGGAAGGAGCCAAAATGGCTGGATTGGTGACCCGGTATGCGAAGGTGTTGAACCATTTGATCAAGGTGAAGCGCAGCTCGAAGAAGAAAAATGTGGTTCAGCTATTGATGTAGTGGATCTCAGATGGTGTCTTTTTTTGCAGTTTATTGCTGGCTATGGCCATGAATCACGTTTGTATGGATGATGAATGCACGATATCACAAAAGAGTTGAGGGTAGCTCTTTTAAGAACTATTCCTATTGCTTTCATTTCACTCTTGCCAAGTATTTAGGCTTCAAGTCAGGCTCCTGATCAAGTGGTACAGATCTCATGGAAAAGGCAAGATTGGTACCATGTCTTCTGTGATTCTTGAGGAAAATTGGTATTGCATTTTTACACGGTAGTAAATTACAAATCTGTGAAATTGCTTTGATTAGTAAGAAATATCGCTCAGCTGGTGTGTTGTTATTTCATTGTTCATTTTGAAATGGTACCAAGAAGTGTGTCACCTCTTGAGTGACTTTTTGGATAGAGATTATGAGTTACCATACAATTGCTTTTGGTTTCTTTAATCTAGGGTTTTTAGATACTTGATACTTCTTACGAGTTTTTTGAGAGAGAGAATATAACATTTGATATTCCAAATCCAATGCAACATTAGCGGCAAATTGTGCATCATTTCAAGCAAGATGACATTTATGTGCTCTTATGCTCACTTGATATGCAAATAGCAGCGTGTATCTTCTTATCATTGTGCATGATCTGCAGCTAACACTGTAGCAGTCTCTAGAATGGTCAAATAAATGTCCGGACAAAGGCTTGACCCAAGTCCATGATCACTCCAAATTTCTTCAACAAGTATGAAGGGTTTATATACACGCATACATATACACACATGTATGTATGTATATTGTGAGATCTAGTCCATCTACACTGGCTTGATCCAATCGATCGGCTGACCAACCATATGCTAAGGTATGGCAGAAATGGTATCAGAGCTTAGGTTTATGATCAGTATCAAAATTTAGGTTTAAAATCACTAAGAATTGTGACAATTGGCTAGGGTTCTATATATGCAATGGCTTCAAATATGAAAATTGGCTCGAGGGTTAATTTTGATTGGATGTGCTCGAGGCAAAGAAAGGATAGAGAAAATTTTGCTCTAGTTCTACCTAAAAAATTTGAACTTTTGGATCTTCTCAATTTCAACTTGGTCGGAAATCACTTAGTGAACCTAGAGAATTTTGGTGAGTTTAAATCAAAGTTGCGCAGCGAAAATATAGTGGAATACGAAGATTAGAGATATGTATAAACCTCTCTTATATCCTCACTCTCTCCCAGTAGGATGCCGCCACCAAGGGCCTACCCAACTCCCCTAAGAACACCAACCTAGCCACCTAGGTCACAAATGCTCTCCCTTATCTATGGATTTGTGGTTCAGTCTAGGGCTGTTTGATTCTTGTGGGTGCAACCAGGGCCAAGTTAATCCAAACCAACCTCACAGATCTGTACTATGGGTTCAGACTGGGTCCGATTGTTACCCATCAATCTGATCAAAAGTCAAATTGGGTTTGGTTAAAAGTTCCTTCAATCCGACCCCACCTAAAACTAAACCAAATTTGATCCATACATCTTCCAGCTCACCCATCCTGTACCCTAAGCTCGCAAGATGTCGACCAAACTGAGCTCGGCTTAACCTAACTTGATCCAAACTACATTTGGATTGGAAATATGGAGATTATATACTTGAGGAAAGTTTAGGTTAGGTTCGTTAAGGTTTATCTTGGATTGGGTTGCATCAAAGTAGGTAGTTTATTAAACAAATTTGGTGGAGGTTTCATTCTCTTGATCTGACTCAACCCACTTGAGTTATATTATTAGTTGTCCTGTTTGGTTACCTGGAAGTGGGCAGCGAGAATTGGCTTTTACCAGAATACTTGTCATTTTGGATGTTTGATTGGTTTGAACTCCAAGTGAATCAATGCTAATTTCCGTCATAAGCCAAAGCCAATTCCAATCCTAAGCCAAATTTATTTGTTTAGACCATGATATGCTGAACCGGCCTATACCGGCCCGTTCAGCCCGTACCGGACCGGTCTGATCTCTGACTCGTCTGGTTTGACTGTGGAAAATGGTTTCGACCCCGAAGAGGCCGGAACTGAGCGATAAATCCACTGTATCCGTGCAAACCAGACCGGTTGGCACCGGTACAAGCCCAGTACCGGAGAACTGAATCGAATCGCCCGGTTCGCACCAGGACAGCGCGCCGGCGTGTGGTTCTCCGCGCTGAGCAGCACGCCCACAGGGGCGCGCGGTTTCCGCACATGATTCTACTCGCGTGCGATTCTCCGCGCAGGGCAACACGGGGGGTTCCCATAGGGCCTTTAATGCCACAAAGTGGCATTTAAACCACTCAGTGGCATCTAACGTGGGCGCGCATGCTCGCGGACTCTTTTTTTTACCCCCTTCCGCATCGCTCCTCTATTCGTCAGTTCGGTACCGGTCCAAAACAGTACCATACTAGTCCGATAAGCGACCGGTACGTCTACATATTTTGATACATCGTGCCTTAATTTAGACTGAGCCAAGGCCATTGAAGTGGCATCAGGATGCAGTCAGAAGAATTGCTTCCAAAGAATGCAAGTGTCTAGATTACCCCAGAGATTGTATTGCAATGAGCGTGCAAGGTGCCTAATTACAAAAAAATATCATTACCCCAGAGATTGTATTGCAATGAGCGTGCAAGGTGCCTAATTACAAAACATATCATTATGTTCGAATACAATATGGGCAACAACCCCAGGGGACCAACACTTTTGTGAAGCTTTTAAAGGAACAAGAGAGCTAATTAGAGCAAGAGGCCCCTCAACAACTAGTAAGGTAGAACAACCATCCAAGAGAGATTTAATAAAGAATAGCACAAAAGTACCATAAAAATTGATCAAAGGATGCAACATTTGAACTAATAACCCAAGATTAGCAGCTATGGAGTTAAAGAGGGATATGAACTTCGAAGCGACAAGAAATTGAAGGTAGATAGCTAGCTCTCAACTCAAACTAAAAGTGGATCCTCTGACTAGTTATGGGAAAAGAGCTCTTAGATTTTTCTATCATGCCTTTAAATACTGATCTCACTTCCTTCTTTTCACAAATTGGTGAGGCTTCAAATTAGACAATTCCCAGATTTGGCATGCAAGTGTTAGATTCGAATATGAACAAGCACATATAAATCTTTTTCTAGACCATTAAAGCAAATATTTTTTTGCAGTCGCCTGTATACATTGTTAGTGTATAAAGATGGAAAATAATGCATGGCTGTAAGCTTTTAGGATCATCATATTGTGATCCCATTTCAAGCTCTAGCCTCTTTCAGAAGACCTCGGCTCGCCATGGAAAGGTGACTTGCCATTACTCTTCATTGTAGTTCTCATTGTCAAATTACAACCAGTTACCAATGGTCAGACATGATATCTGTTGTCTCCCTTCATAAATCTAGGTGAATGTTGTCTGTTACCAATGCATTTTCCAAGGGAAACAGATGACAGTATGGCTATTGTGTGCAGGGGAACTGAAGGAGCTCCACAAGCAAATTATGTTTGTATATTTGTCATCATTGATTTCCTTTTCTTCTTAAGATCTAATCCTAGCAACTAGAAACAACAACATTGGTCATATTAAGTTGTTAAAAAATGGTGAATATTATTGTCTTAATCATAGATATCTTCCTTCTATGACAATGATAGCTTTGATCATGCTTCACAGGATATTTGCTTATGCACTTTTACAATGCTTACAGAGGGAGATGCAATTGCTGCAGTTATGCCAATGACATGCACTGCTGTCATCATATATTTGGCAACCATCGTTGCTGGATATGTTGTCCTATCAATATTGATAGCTTTGCAGCTGATGAAATTGCCACTGGGGATGAAGATATCTGAAGCAGGAAGAATATTTACTAAGGCAAATATCTTCAACTTTGTCCCCATAAAAAAAAAAAGAAAAAGAAGCATTTTGAGAATCCAAAGTTTTACTTCTGCCAAATCTGTATTAATCTATGACATAGGGGGGAAATGAGCATTTTTTTAAAAAAAAAAAATATGTGTGTGTGTGTGTATATGAGCGGGCTAGGGATATATTTGAGGTGGACCTCCACTTAAATCTAGCCAAGTTTAAATAGAATGATAAAGATCTTATATGAACTGAGCTGTTGGACGTAATCTACTATCTCTAAACTACTTACACATTAAAAAAATATAAGAATTGAAAATTTTTATTTTATACATCAAGTGATCAAAAAAATATATATTATTTTTATGATAGAGGTTTTCAACTATTTGATGCAAAAGTAAGGAGGTTTTAAATTTTATAATTTTTAATATTTAAATAATTTAGAGATAGTAAATCATATCCAATAACTCTAATTATCGATAGGAAATTTCATCACCCATCCAAATCTGACTAAATAGGAGTGAAGATTTACTTATAGTCAAATCTAGCTGCATAAAATTGGTACTAATTGGGTAAATAGATTACTCCTAAAAGAAAAGAATATAGTACAAGGATTCTATCTTTCTCGCGGGTCCACCGTTGAACTGCTCAATGGTAGCTTTAAGATCGGTGCAGATGGATGAAAGATCTCTCTACCCGGACCCAGGAGGAATAAGTACTTATTCTCGCAGCGCCAGGAAAGGGCTTGTCCGGTTCTCCCTTCCCCATCTTTATGTCTACTCCCAATCCCCACCCAAAATCCCCTCCCTCGGAAGCCGTTTCTTTGACGTACCTTCGGACCGGAGACTCTTAAGCTTTGCCGTGCGCTTTCCTCCCTCCTCTCTCCCAGCTTTCTAAGCCGAAAGGTAGCAAGAATTATTGCCACTATCTACTGTTTGTGAATCCTTTTTTCTTGGCGATCATAGAGAATCTTCCTATTTGCGAATCCTTTTTTTCCTGGGGATCGTAGAGAATTCTTGGACTTCGGAACTGTCGTTCGCTTTTCTTGGACTTCCGAAATGTAATGAAAGGGATCGCCTCCTTCGAATGGTAACGAAATCTCTTTGTTATCTGTGTAGGGTTCTTCTTGTTGATCCAGGAGAGGGGAACGAGAGAGATCTCTCTGATCCGGTGAGCCGTTGGAAAAGAGGTACAATTTGAGCTCTTTTCTCTTTTTCTTGCGATTGTTGCATCTAATTGGAAGAAACCTAGAATGTTTGTTGGGTTTGGAAAGACTGTCTTTTGACAAGATTCTTGATTTCTAATGTACGCCCGTAGTGCGTTCTTGAGGAACGGCACACGGTCGGGTCGGGTAGATGCAAAGTTTTGAGGCTGGAAAGAATGCTAGATTAATTTGTAATTATATTGCTTAAATCTTTTTGAGAAAAAAATGCTGTCAGGTTATAGTAAATGAGAGTGGTAGATGAACAATTGAAATGGAAGGGGCAACCATAAATTTCAGAGGAATTGAAGTCTGAAAGCAGCAAGTGTTACAGTAAGCGAGTTTTTCTATTCTGCTTGAGGGGGGGCAAAGTGCTGTAAAGTTTACCTAGCCAAGGATTGCTCATGCAATGAAAGAATGTAAAAAATTGAAGCTATCAAGGGTTCAAAGTGGATGTGTAGATTGTGGACCTAGTGTGGAGTAAAGCTTGGAAAGTGAAAACTTGAAAAGGGTAGCAGTTGATTTGGGGTACTGTTAAGCACTGTGGTAATTTAACGATGTCCCAAAAGTCATTAAGACACTGCTATATTTTGTGCATGGGTTTTTCGCCTGAAAAAATGGCAGCATTTGTTGGGTGGATGGGGTTGTTTATTAGAATAGTTGCATATGTGTATGTGTGGTAAAATGGAGAGCGAACTTCGAGCATGGATGGAATAGTCTCTATAATCGATCCTGAGTCGATTGTATACCGATAGGTGCTGGACAAAGGCACACTCAACCGTCTGTTGCACAAGAGCGTGGAATTTGGTTGTAAACCAATGACAGGTATCTAAACTCGACTCAAAGAAAAAGGAAAGGAAAGATAAAACATGAGAAAGTGCAAATATTGGCAAAAATTAGTATTGGTCCACCATGCATTGGGTGCTTGCTTAAAATTATGATTGGTTTTTAAAATGTTATAATGGTTTTGAAGATATTGCTATCAGTAGTTTTTCTGAGGTCAACAGTGACGCGCTAGAAGCATGCAAGTAGAAGGGGTTGAGATTGCCTTGATTGGAGATAACAGACCTTCTATGTCGTTGTCTTGACTCATGTCGTGCTTAACCTGTGAAAATGCTTAATAAATGCAGCTGCTAATGAAAATAGGGTAAAGAAAGAAGGAATTAGGATATCTGTACAGTTGTTCTGAGTATCATTTAAATCATGTGCATTGACGAGAATTATTTTTTTTAAGATGGTGAGGGATTCGTACTTCATGACATACAATTCATTGAACAAATGTGCATGTAAATTTGATTTAAATTTTAACTAATTAAAGTTGCTGGCAAACTATGCTTCCTGCTTTAAACAAAATATATCACGGAAATTGAAAAAATTGCATTTAGTAGATGCTCATAAATCTTGGTTTCTTTAGCTGTGTTGCTGTTAGGTCTTTTGAATTAAAAAATTGCGAACTTTAATGTTTGACAGACTATCAGAGGTATATTTATTCAAAGTCTTTTGTAGGTGGATGATATGGTTTTTAACTTGTTTAATTAAGAACAATGTTCTGTCAATCTTGGTCATTTTGCTAGATAACAAAATAAAACAACTATGCAAAAGGATAGCTTCTCCAGTGACACTCCATCAAATCATCTGGGGCGGGTTCGGCATCGGAAACGCTCAGCTGAGGTTAGTTACTGGCTTTTCTTGGTTATTTTTCTTATTCTGTCGTCATTTGTTTAGAAACCTGGATTTTCTTTTGATTCTGATAAATGAGTATTTTGAGGATTCGACAGAAGTAAAACAGCTACAGCTTAGGATTCATTTATAAAACTGTGTGTTTATTTACACCATCGAATAGCTTGTTGACAGATTAAAAATCATTTTCTCTTTCCTAGAATGATTGGCCATTGTCTTTTTACCATTTACTTGCTATATAGACTTCGGGTATCTGTGTTGTCAATCATTGTTAGAATGATAAGTTTAGCTTCATATGCTGTTAGGTGCATTGGTTGATGATTTATATTGGCAAATGTAGTAAAATTGATTATGTTAACTAGGTGGATTGTTGGACTGCTGCAGTTCCTGATGGAATATATAAAAATAAATTGTTCTGTTGTTCCAGGTTTCTCAAGATGCAAATAAAGCAAATGGGGCAAATTTGCTTGTCAATGACCGCAACAAATACAAATCAATGCTTATTCGTACACATTCAGCATTGTGGATGATAGGGGGTTTTGCATTTATAATCTACATGGGTCATCTATATATTTGGGCCATGATTGTTGTCATCCAAATCTTTATGGCAAGGGAGCTGTTTAATCTACTTAGGAAAGCTAATGAAGACAGACAGCTTCCAGGATTCAGGCTTTTAAATTGGTATATTTTTGTTCTATTTGATAACATTTCCAGCATGTTCAGTAGCCCCCCCCCCCCCACCCCCCCCCCCCCCCAAAAAAAAAAGAAAAAAGAAAAATATTGAATGAGTGCTTACGGTTTGAATCAAGTCTCATTTAATTTATCCATTCTCCACAGTGCAGGCATTTTTTCTTCACCGCAATGTTGTTTACTTATGGACGCTTTCTCAGCAGACAGCTTGTCAACACTGTAACTTCAGATAAATTGCTATATCAGCTTGTGAGCGGGCTTATCAAATACCAGATGGTTATCTGCTATTTCCTGTATATTGCAGGTTATCATTTTTGTTATGTTCTTTTATCATATATGAGCATATATTGTGATCACATTCAAAAATTTAGTAACCATGATCTTTGTTTGTGCCCCCTTGTAATATTGAAAGATTTCTCTGTTCTTCCCTCCCATCATTTTGTATGATACCAGAACATTGCTGGTTCAGCCTTTTCTTGTCTCATGGCTAGTTCAATTGCTTTAGAATATTAAGCTGTTATGATGTCACATTTTAATTAACAATGTGGAAGGGAATGAATGAACATATTGCAAAATGATGTAACTGATCAATATGTGATAAAATATAAATGATTTAACATCATAACAGAATAACTTTACAAGGAAAACAAGTTCTGGAAAGTGACAAAAATTCTTTATTCTAATGAAGTTACAAACTAGAGCAACTTCTGATTGTAGAGGCAAACTTCAACGACAAAGTCAACATGCAAATATCATGACATAATGCCATAATAATTAAGAGTGTCAATGCTATATAAAAACAATCTGGTGAAAATAATCCACTCTTTATGATTTAAATAAAATGCAAAGTTACAAAGAAGATAAAGTTACTCACCTGCTTTTCTGATTGCATCAATCACTAGCACTAAAGATCTTTTATTTTTATTGAAAAGTGTAAATAATGAAGATATAGTTGACAAATGTTGCAAAGTTCATCCATTTTTGTGATGTACAAAGGGAATGGACTAACTTAGATTCTTTTTTCTGTTTTTCCCCTTTTTTCTTGGCGATTGGGTTTTCTTTTCTTTTCTTTTGTGTGTGTGTTGGGGGGGGGGGGGGGGGGGGGGGGGGGGAGCGGGGTGGTTGAGGCTTAGTTACTGGAAGCAGGTCTGTGTCGGTATGGGAAAGCAGGTCTCCTGAAAAAAAAATTAATGAGAGAACACTTATGTGGCATGTGTGGGTTTCCGAGGAGATTCAAAAGCAGTTGCACCACCCTAAACAGAATATTCTTGCTAGTAAGGGTTGAGGGGTCAAATAGCCTGCCTAAGTTTTAATGGTACAAAGTGGTAATTATAGTTTTCATGTATTCTTGGACCAAGCATTCTCGAAGAGCTTCCTATTGTAATTGTGGATGTTTCAGACTATGCACAGAATAGCGTGGTTCGTTCATCTTTTTTTTTTTGTTTGTTTAAACTGATTCCATATCTTATTGGTGTCCAGACCTTGTTGAACGAAATTTAGAAGGGCCTATCTGAATTCAAAATGTTGCCCTAAGATTAATACCTCTTTGTATTTTATTTTCCTATATGTACATTCATACTTTAATGCATTCCTGTAGTTATTAATCTTTGTCTGTTGGTGGCTTAGGTTTTGTCTGGTTTATTCTTACACTAAAGAAGAAGATGTACAAGTATCAGTTTAGCCAGTATGCGTGGACTCACATGATCCTTCTAATAGTCTTTGTACAGTCCTCCTTCACTGTCGCAAATATTTTTGAAGGAATATTCTGGTAAATAGTTATTTATCCCTTATTATGATGTCAGTGAGCTAGAAGTTTATTATTGTCAACATCATTTGTTTCAGATATGTAGTACTTCGTCAATGTGCAAATTATTTTTGAAAGACCTGACTCTTTTCTTTCTACAATAGTGTGCTAATTTTATGAATTATTTGATTGTTCAAAAGCAAGCCTAATTATGCCAGATATTTATATTTTTGATCATCAATGAAGTGTATAACTTTTTCTTCTCCTCATGTTATGTGCTATGATAACAGGTTTTCCAACAAGAAGGTATTTGATGTACTTGCATATGTATATATTTGAAAAGTATTATATTCTATGGAAGGGTCCTCATGGTAGATTATGTTGAGGTTAAGGCGTTTAATAATTTGAGACTCCGGAGGCATGTCACCAGCGTTGGTTGTTTTTTTTCTCTTTTTTCTTTCTTTTCTTTTGGGTAACTCCTTTGACTCTTCATCTTAATCAACATCTGTCATATCTACCGTAACATACAACCAATAAGATACCAGTAAGTTACTAAGATTCATTTTGGCCGAACTGCCCAATACCGACCCATACCACTCGGTTTTGAGTGATACCATGGCTGGGAGCGAAAAAAGTGTTGAGAGTCTGTCTCGGTATAGGATGCGTACCATACCATGCCGATTTTATCATATGGCTGTTAATATATTAGTACGGTTCCCAGTACCAGTTTTGCAGACCTTATTCTCAATACCGCTTTGAAAGAAGGTTGTGAAGAAATATTTGCAATGCTTTCTCCTTTTTATTTGGAATAATATTTTTTTTTGTTGCTACTCTGAAAAAAGACCACGAGGTGAAATTTTGTCTGTTTGAGGATGGTTTACTTTTTATTTTCCTTTTAGACGCTATGCCCTATGGCAGGCTTTTTATTATTTTGATTTTTCTGATATTAATCCAGTTAAATTAAACTACCTTGTATTAAGGATGGATTTATATGCAGGTTTCTTTTACCAGCTTCACTTATCGTTATCAATGATATTGCTGCATATTTCTTTGGATTCTTTTTTGGGAGAACACCTTTGATCAAACTCTCTCCAAAGAAAACTTGGGAGGGTTTCATCGGTGCATTAGTCACAACTATGTTCTCTGCTTTTGTGGTGAGCATCCTGAACTTTTTCCTAAATTATAAATCATGTCTGTTCTCCTAAATACTATATCTATACTCATATATAGACACACACACACACACTGGTATGATCTCTTTATTTGTACATCTACGCCAGCTTTGGCTAGTACACTGTTGTTGAGAATTATAACTCTCTACCTTTTGTGTCAACTAAGCATTTCCCGATAGTGTGTACCTTTTTCCTTTCTTTTCATTGTTGTTACAAGGAGAGCTCTCCAACTATCAGAAAGCAAGCACTAGTCCTCCGAAACCTGACCATAAACTTATTCAATATTTGTTGTAAAATTTATAAAAAAATATTATGCCAAGACACAACTACTACCACATGCGATCCTTGGCTTGGAAATTACTTGAAATTTGAAAGTCCAAACCAGCCTGCTATTGAGCTGTGCTGCAAACAGGAGAGCTGGATGTACAGTAAGCTAAGTTCATATAGTCATCTAATTGTTCTCTTGTTTGCAAAAGCTGGAATTAGCTGAATAACCATCAGCATGCCCTTATATATATGTTAATCAATTTTACAAGATTGGTGGTTTGAATTTTTGCCTCCATTTGATATATATGCCAGAATATTTTTTCCTATCTCTACTCTCTTCATTCAAGTATGAACACTTGCGCTGTTGCTACTGAATTTGAATTTCTCATGTCTTGCTGTTTCAAGGGAGCTGCTCCTTCATTTTCTTCTCCTTGTTAAAACTGCATGCTTTTTTGGGGGGGTTGGGGTGGGGAGCTGGGTACTACTTAAAAGATATCCACATGAATTTTAATGTTGTTTTTTCTTTAAATTTCAGCCCACTCAATAGTCAATAATGATGCACGTCTCCACTCCAAATGTGCGCTTGTGCTGACATACTGCACTGTTCCTGTACACCTTTTCTTCTGATTCTTTGGGTTTTGAATCGATGAGAGTGATCCCCATTAATTGCACATAAAGTATGATTTGTAGACACATTTTCTGGGTTCAACTATGGTCAAAAGAACCAGGAAGGGCAGAGGATTTTGAGAGACATGCATCTGTGGTTTGGGTGCATGTGATTTCCTGCAATAAAAATTATATGATCAACATTGTTCTGCAAGAATCATGTGAAGCATAATGGATATAATTTTATTTAAAACTGAAATATCCATAGAATCTGTCATTTGAAACTTTGCAAGATGAAGACGACTGACATACTACTCACCCTCTCTTCTTGGCTTTCTTTTCTTGTTTCCATTTTATGAATTTTTTGACCCAAGAAAATTGCTCTTTGCCTTACTGCTGTCCACAAGTTATGGAAAGTTATTTCTGTTGCACAAGTTGGTGATGTGTGCCTGCATCTGTAGAAGAGGCCAGTATTTTCTTGCCCAAGGACTGTTTCGTGTTAAAGTAAAAGTTTGTGCTTACATTTTATTAGCTAGCCAAGCACATCGAATCTCTCTCTCTCTCTCTCTCTCTCTCTCTCTCACGCACACACACATGTGCACGTGCAAGGCACACATGAAGTCAGCAGATTCTATTCCTGTTCTATTATTGCTTCTTGTGATTTTCTTGGAAATAGATACTGTTGTTTTTTTCGGCCGACAACTCTTTCGAATTACTGATCATGAATGTTGTAGAAGATTTTGTTGTCTTGTGAAGCAAAATGGTAATTGTCTTTAGAATGTTTTTAGTTATCAGACTTCTTTTCTGTACATTTATGTTGCGGCAAAGACAGTTTCACCAGGCAGACGTGTGACCTTATGTTTGATCTTTAAGCATGCTTTACTTGATTTTCATTGATAATTGTGACCTGTGATTTTATTTTATGTAAATAACCTGCACTCTAATGTATGATTTTTCCCCCCCTGTATTCTTATTCTAATGTCCTGCAACATCCCAATGTAATAAAGGTTATATCTTGCAATCCATATAGAGAAGTTGGCAATTTTGTTGATTAATTTATGTTGATTTTGAAAGAAGTCGCCTTCAAATTTGTCAAACTCCTTTTTTTCTATTCTTATAGTAATGACCAGAAGTATCCGAATTTGATGAAGGTTGTATTGTCATTCGTACAGAGTTCTTTGGTAATTTTAGTCGTTAATTTATATTAAGCTTGAAAGAGTGCTTTCAATTTTGACAAAGTCCAGAATCCACTGGAGCTATTTATCCAGTTAAGCAATGCATCTATGTTATCATTCTTACACAAGTCCAAAGTGTTACTGAGCACTGTCTCTTGTAGAGAACATCTCCCAGGGAAAAGTCATGAAGTATGAATCAATCCTTTTATTACTTTCATGGTATAGCATGCATCATTGATAATCTAATGCTGGTTGTTGCATGCTCTACAAACTTTCCTGGTCCATGATTAAATCCAAAAACGGAAAAAAAACAAAGAAAACTGATAACCATGTGATGTGTCTGATTGAGTAAAGGGTAATGGTTCTTACAAGTGTCACTGGAGCTTTCTCTAAATTGGAAGATCAGATCATTTTTTTCATGAGGCTCTCTTACTCCCCCTGGATTGTAAGGTCCCCAATGATTGTATGGCTTGTGCCCTTTCGTTGAAACCATTACTATATATGAAGATAGAGCTGGCTTGTTATGGCCTTACTGAAACATTCTAATCAATAAAAATAAAGGGGAAGTGATAAAGATTGACATAAAAAACAAGCATGAAGAGAAAAAAGTAAACCTGTATGAGCTCTATGATATACGTCTCAGCAGAAAGGTTTGTAACTTTGTCTGTTAATTATGTCGTTAGTCATTTGGTTCTTCCACTCCAAGTGAGAAGTCCAATTGCCTCTTTGCTATGTGCGGACAGGCTGTTCTGGTACTAGCGCTGATGAATATCACTATCTAAAATTCATTCATTAATGTTTATGTTTGTGCTTGACGTACAAACCTCTGTTATACTGTTTATTTTCTGTACATTTTCCTTTTTCCTATTATTGGAGCAAATGCTTGGACAGTTTTATTAACAGTTGCAGAAACAAAGAATTTCGGCAGTTGCAAGTTGGTACTTGAACTTAGGTTTGATTTGCATTTAATCTGTCAAATAGAGTGGACATTTCCTTTCCCTATTCTCTCGCTGCAGCTTGGTTCACTATACAGCATATCTTGGACATCTTATATACTTTTATCATTAGACCTAATGATGATCATACAAACTTCAAAATATGCTACCCTGAACTGTTCAAACTTCTTTTATCATTTATCCATAACCATTCAAATATTGCTAAAACTAAATACAAACTGAATGAAATATCCTTGTCTGTTCATAACACATTATAGACAAATGCTGAAATTCAAAACCATCCTCTTTGAGGAAAAAAAACAAATTATTTTAGCAAATTAGCACCTGGAATCAGTCATTATGGTCATAAATAGTTGAAGGTAATCTGCAAGGAAAATAATTTTTTCAATAAAGAAAATCTAAAACTTAAGAAAATGCTTAAAAAACTTTTACAGCATTTCAATATAAACCCCGTATAATGTGAATCCAGGAAACTCAATAAACAACAACTCCACATTAAGGTGCATAAATTTGTATCAGCCCTTCAGTAGCATATGTTTTCGCATTGATTGGTATTTTAGCCTCTCCCTTTTTTCTGGGTCCTGCACTTGGGCAGTTCTTGCCATTTGTTTAGCTTTTTTTTTCCTTGAATAATGGTGCAAATGTGTAAACATGTAGGTGCACGTTAATAGTTTATGATGCCTTTCTAAGCTTATGTGTGTTTTTCTTCTTATTATGTGTGTGTTTTCCGCTTATTATGATATGTTTTTGAACAGATCAGCTTTATATAGATACATCCATACTAAACCACCCCATTTTTATGTACTCTGATATATTCTAAATCACAAATCTGTTCTATATGCTTTGTGCAGCTAGCAAATCTAATGGGTCGCTTCCGGTGGCTAACATGCCCAAGAAAGGTAACCTTTTCCTATGTAATCATTAATGATTTCAGTATCCGATGTTGTTGGTTATCTGAATCTCAGAGTTGGAATGCTTATAGGACTTGTCTACGGTATGGCTTCACTGTGATCCTGGGCCAATGTTTAAACCAGAATATTATCCTTTGCGGGTATGGGTGCCTGAATGGGTGAGAACTCTAAAACTTAAAATTGATTTCATTGTATAAATTTATCTTCATTTCAAATTTGCTTAAAATAGATTTTTTTTTGTTTGATGAAAGGGCAATTTTCTCATCTTTTTTTGTCATGAATATTCTTAACCTTTTTTTTAAATGCAAAAGAAAGTCATGATGGAACTAATTTTTAGTGCTGCGTCCATTCTGTTCTTGCTAAATGGATGGTTCTTTTTCTCCTCTTGGTCTTAAATATGGAGTGTATTTCAGAAATTCTAGAAAAGTCCCATGTCATTGGTTGACATGTCATTATGATATTTGTAAGCGGTTTTTTATGCTTTAAACCTATTTGATCTGCTCTCTTTAGTTTATAGATGATTCTTTTTCTTATAGTATTAGTTAATTTGATTCTCCTTTTCAATTTATATCTAATATGCCCCTGTTCTTCGTGCAGTTTCCCTGGAAAGAAGTACCAATTCTGCCTGTGCAGTGGCATGCTCTCGCTCTTGGTCTATTTGCATCAATAATAGCACCATTTGGAGGTTTTTTTGCAAGTGGTTTCAAAAGGGCATTTAAATTTAAGGTGCTCATTTTTTAACTGTAGGACTGAATATTTTAGAGAATTGGAAAAATGATGACATCTTTTTTCTTTTCAATAATTTTAGGATTTCGGTGATAGCATCCCTGGACATGGTGGAATTACTGATAGAATGGATTGCCAAGTAAGTTAATGGGAATTTGAGATATTACTCAAGTATTAAATGTTCTAGTATATTCTAGATCATGAAAGTATGAATAACAATGAAAAAATATTTAGTATCTGATATTAATGCTTGCTTCTAATCAACCATTTTGGCAGTTGTGGTATAGCTTATTCACAGCTTTTGGATAAAGCAAAGAACTGGATTCTTGTATTATCGTTATAACTGTATCACGAGTTTGCGACTAAGTACGCCAACAATTTCATTCAAACACTATTCCCTTCTTTTTGGTCAGCTAATGGGATTCTACCTTTTGATTGATAGCTATTGAAGTGTTTAGAAGTAAATCCCTTTAAATCATTCCTCTTACCTTCATCCAACTCTTCCTTGGTATCCAGTGATGATCTTTATTTATGCTTTCTGTACAATGTGTGTGGTCGGGGTGAATCTTCCATTGCATTTTGCTAATTACATATATATGTTTCCAAATTCAGCAAGTCCATCGATGGACATGCGAGTTCATTGTCATGATGCACCAAATGGCTGCAGGGATTTCTCTTAGATGTAATCTTAGTTCACTTGCTGTAATTTTGTTCTTTCATAACTAGTTATTTTTAGTTTCTAGTCGGTTATTTGAATTGAGGGTGGAGATCAACAAAAATCCCAGACCTTATTTAACAGCTTGATGGGCATAATTTTTGTCATGGTACTATTCATTCTACAGTAACCATGCACCACACATAGGGTTAATTTTGGAATTAAGTAAACTGTAAGGGCTTCTTTTTGTAAGAAATAGGGCTTTTGGATTCTGTGTATTGGAGATGTGAGACCTTCAAATCCTAGGTGTGATTCTAGATCTCAGGAGTCCAGTGGCATCTTTCCTCTTTCGTTTATTCTTGTGTTAACTTTCCATTTCCCTTTTTTTCCTCTACATCTGGTTCTTCTTCCCTTGTTTTCCTTCCAAGCATCATCGCATCAATTCTTGAACTTAGTTCTATTTATTTGCAGTCAGCTTTCCTGCAAGATTTAATCTTACAGCTCATATCCTGTGAGTATAATCTTATGCAGTCGCACACCACATAAAACCCAGACTTGGACCTGTAACCAAAAAAATCCAGACCTGGACCTGAATGGACAATAAGGCACTTAATGTATTTCTAAGCACTCTGAAACCCTCCCATTTCCTAATTGATCATCAGATTCATATATTTTTAGATTCATCATTGTCATCTACTATCAATTTTGAATTGAAATTTCGACCCTCATACTTTAATTTTAACTAACATTTAGATCATAATTAATTTTTCAGAAATTTGTTAGTTAATTTTTTTCTTAAACCCTAATATAGGTCCCGTTCAGAGACTGTCCTACATCATCTATTTGATGTTTAAAATAGCTGTTTTCATATTGTAGCACACACGCTATTTCTTTTCCTTAGTTCTCTAGTGGAGTTTATGTCACCTTGTATACAAATTTGATTATACTTGTCCGCCAATACAAGTAGTCACCACAAAGCTTTTATACTCTGACCCATGAACATTTGCTGCCAATCATGGGAGTTGACGAATCTTTGAGCCATATGACAAATGTGGAATTGGAAAGAAAAAGAGTCGCCATGTAAAGACTCTTTCTCTATCTACCTTTTTTCAATCTTGCAAAGAATATGGTGTTTTACAAAATTATATTAGCAAATGTTTGATCTCGTTAAGATCATACGGCAATCTTAGAGTCAAGTTTAGATGGTTGCTACAATAGATTGTACACGAAGAACCAAGTTTGATCAAAATGAATCTATTATTAACGAAGTAATAGAAATATAGAAAAACAATACTCAATATTCTTGCTTTAATTCATCCTATTACTTTTGATCTAGATGGTTGCACACCAGAAACTTAAAAAGAAATGCACTAATAGCATTATGATTTTTGCCATTACCTAGTTACCGTCCCAGCAATTCAGGCTTCTTGGTGGGCAGACTGGGGATTGACATAACCTTTGATAATTTTTTTGCACCAAGAGGCTGCTCCAAAATCTGAACCCATGCCATTACACTTGTCACCCCAATCCTTTTATTATTGCACCAAGCAATGCCCCTTATTGATTACATAATACTTACATTTCCAAAATATTTTGGAAAACAGGTATTTTTACAAGGCCACTATTGTTGATCTTGGACATAGTTAAATGGTATATTAAAAATATATTCTAAGAAATTAATTAATTTTTATACTTTTTTGTCAGATAATTCTCTGGTTGTGTGTTTCCTTCCCAAGAAATGAAAGAATAGCATGGTGTTTTTGTCTATCTTTCATCCATTATTTATGCCTCAAAACACAACCTCAATGCACGCATGCATGCATGCCATGTATACCTATTTGTAAACAATTTTCTGCTTTTGCATTTTGTTGTAGATGGTTATGGCAGTTTTTGCGTACATATACCATCAATCTTTTGTCATGCCTCAGAGCTTTTCTATTGAAATGATTCTGGACCAGGTACATCTTCATCTAATATTGTCTTTCATATTATGCTCCTGTTAATCAGAGACTGACTGGGGATGTGATGCAGATACTAAGGAACCTTTCCTTTGAGGAGCAGCAAATTCTGTACGAGCAACTTGGGAAGATCTTTCAAGACAGGCAGGCGATGCTAGCCTAAAACCATCTGATGCACTTCCATTAGCTGCAGTGCTTGCAAAACTGTGCGCTCCAAATTTTCTATCCATCACATAGTTTTAAATGCTTTGTATAGCCCTTCAAATCATGTCGACATGAATCTCTAGTTTTAGTAGAAGCCTTGTATAGTCTTTTGGAGACTTATATTTGGTAAGACATCCAGTGGCTACTTATCAAGAGAAAACGAACATTCCATTTGAAACATGCATGAGATATTAGTGCTGTGGAGAATGATCAGGACAAGATCATAGATGGCTGTTCAAACTTGCATCTTCACGAGGAAAGGTAATTAAAGAGCATGAGGTCAGACAAATTGGTATCTTTTTTTAACGGGCGGATTGCATCTGCTATAATTTCTCTTGGGCTGGGAAAACTCGATCCTGGGAGTGCTGTCAAATGGCGCATATAGATGGCGGCCGGAGTGGCCGAGGTCCGTTATGTTCCTTCGACCGTACCTATAAAAAAAAAGAAAAAAAAAAAGTAGGCGACTGGAAGATCCACAGGCAGGACAAGGTGTGGGCCTGCCCATCCGCCACCTCAGTGGGCACACACGCTGCCTGTCCTGTCCTTTTTGTATCTAGTGTGCACCCTAAGTTTACACGCTTGCAAAATTTGAGATTAAAATTTGCACCTAGAGGCACATTGGACGACAAGTAACTAAATCGGCATGTAAATGTGTGAGCTAAGCCGTGAGCTAAGTTAGGTGCTAATGATTTAAACTTTGAAACAACAGAGACAGAGTCCGTTCAAACTAGGTGCCAAGTCAGACCACCATCCACAAGATTCAGCCGGCCATTATGGGAAAGAAACTAACCAAGAAATTCCCTGGTTCCTGGTTCCAGATGCAAGACTTACGATACATATATTTTTTTGCGTCCATTGACAAATATCCAGCCAAAAAATATGAATCATGAAAACGATTGAAAGCAACTTTAATGGCTCCAGTCTCGTGCCCGGTCCCAAAAGGAGGCCCGCGGACGCCAAAGAGACGAAACTCCCCATTCGACCCAGCGACTCCTTCCACCACCCCACTCCGCACGGCCGTTCGAAAACGTTGGGCTCCCGTTGGATTCCGAGCCATGAAAGAGACCAACAATAACGTCCCCATCGATCACGCAATAAAAACTAGAAACATGGGGTTGAAAAAAATGCAGAGAAGAACAAGGAAAAAGAACTGGTCTTTGGGTTCCGGATTTCCAGAAATTCTTAGAGTATTATTCTTCGATCTTTTTGTCCGGTAGTAGACTAGTAGATACGAATTCAAGTAGAAGCTACGCGTAAACTCGGCCACTTATATCCCACCAGCTCCAGGAAAGCTTGTTAGAGAAGAGTCAAGGCGGGGGCGGCATCCAAGCCCCGGGGGAGCCCCAAAGATTGGGATACAGCTTACATTTTCAGACACACAGACACAGAGAGAGAGAGAGAGATAGAGAGAGAGAGAGAGAGATGGAAGCGGCGGGCATGCCGTTCTGGCAAGCCCTGACCCTCTCCTCGATCGTGGGATGGGTGCTGGCGTCGTCGGCGTTCGATCTGACGCGGAGGGTGAGAGCCCTCATGCAGCCCTGGGTCACCCGCCGCGTCATCGTCGATACCCCTTGGATCCTTCGGCTGCAGGTGAGCTCCAGCAATCAATCGACCCCTTTTTCGCCGATTTTGATCGTGTCTCCGTGCGAGAGTTGGGGTTTTTATTGTGTTTTAGGGGTTCTTTTGTTGAATTCTGGAACAGAGGATTCAGCATCGCTTCTTGGATAATATGTTCTCGGTGATGTCCTGCGTCGTGTCGGTGCCCTTTTACACCGGATTTATTCCTCTTCTCTTTTGGGTATGTCCTGGATTCTCTATTTTTCTCTCCATTAGTTTGGGTTGTTTTCGGTAAAAACGATTCATTGGTTTCTTTGCTTTCGACAATTTTGTAGAGTGGGCATAGCAAATTGGCCAGGCAGATGATCCTTTTGTTGGCTTTCTGCGATTTCATTGGGAATTCTATAAAGGTAGGTTAGAGATGCCTATCTGAGATCGGTCTCGATCTGCTATCCTAAGGAAAGTAATTTAATGTATGTGTTTTTGCCTCTACTGTCTTCTTTTTGTTGAATTATTGATCTTTTGATTGTCGGAATGTAGGATGTGGTATCGGCTCCAAGACCTAGCAGTCCTCCTGTGAGAAGAGTGACTGCTACTAAGGATGAGAAGGAGAATGCCATGGAATATGGGTTACCTTCTTCGCATGCTCTCAACACTGTTTGCCTCTCCGGGTATCGTTTTGCTTCTGTTAGTGATCTTACCTGTCGGTGCTTGCTGTTCCCTTCTTTTGCATCTTATGATGCAGAGATTTTATCTGATAAACAAAGACAAAGACCTAAGGCCGTTGAAATATTTTCCATCAAGGCTGAAAGATGTTATTTTTGGGATGCTGTAGACTTTGATCGATGGACCGAACTAATATAGTGCATCACAAGGATGCTACCTTCAAGAGATCAATCTCCCTAAGTGGGCCTTGGCCAAGTGCAATTGACTACCTAGAAGTCCAGTTCCCAGAGAATGATGTCTAACTCTTCTTCTATCCTCTCCAGTTCTGCACTCTTAGAGCAGATTGAACCATTTAAGCTTTGGCCGTAGCCAACGCAAAATATAAAATCTCGGAAATTAGAAGCAAGAGGCATCATTTGGAATCAACAATTAATTTTGTTTGGGGTCTATGGGATACAACAAGAATGATCAGCAAGAAACTCAGCCAAAATATCTCCTTAAATGAAATTTCTTTGCCAGCTAAAAATATAGAAGTATGTACCAATTCCACTGATGACAATGCAATGCATTTTTTTTTTTACTTACATGACTAAGTTACCTTCTAACGGTGCAACTTAGAATGACCTTTTCTAGATGCCTAATCGGCATCATTATAATGTATTATAAGTGAAGAGCCATTTTAATGCAGTCTGCAATTATTGTGCCTTGTCTAAGAGCTCGGTCTCATCACTAGCTGGCTACACTAGGCTCAAATCATTTAGGCTTGAGGTTTCCCTTTTTGCTAAACATAACTCAGGGTTGAGTTGGCAGAGGCAGCAAAGGAATGAGTTAGATCAAGTCAGAGGCAGAAGATGGAAGAGCTGGAGCAAGCCAAACCTTTTAGACATTTGAGATTGGCCACTGGAAGGTGGGGAAGGGGGAGGAATGTTGAGGAGCAGTGGGAGAGGTAGGATTTTATATGGGGGAAACATTAGCAAGAAATGTTTAATAAGTATAAAATGGTGAATAAATATATTAATTGCTATTTCATTTTTAAATAATATATAATAAATTTTATTTTATTTCTTGGTACAAACTTAGCAAACGATACAATGTTAAACATATTTGATATATGAGGTTAATCATGAAAATCAACAAATTATTTTTTTCCTTAGTATGCAGTTTTTTTCACCCGGAGAAAACTTAACATTAATTGCTTACATGTTCCAATAAATTACTATTTTTCAGGGAAAAGGTATTAAGAGTTCAACGAATAAAACATATCAATATATATTAAGTATATGATTTTTTTAATTGTTAATGGTAATTAGTTAAATTGATAAAATGATGCAAAAAAAAACCCCATTGTTCATCCTTTATATTAAATAGGCAAAATGGCTATAGATATATCAAAAAAAGAAAAGGCTATCAATGAATTGTGAAATTTAAAAGAGAGTAATGGGGTAAAAATGTAAGAGACAGAGAGTGGGGAAGTAATGCATCAATTCATCCACCAAGGAGAAAATTTTATATTTATGATAATTAGGAGATCATCTTTTAGGTCCAAGAGAGTTAGTGGGGGTATGGGTCCATGAGAATAGGAGAAATTTTTGGTATTTTGTTGATAAAAGATAATCATTATTTACTCTTGGTTCGTGACAAGTATTAACAATCCTGTGGTTTTTATCTTCTAAATTATGGGAATTAGATTAGGAAAAAATTTTAAAAAGGAAAAAGTTTTAGAAAAGTCTTATAGATGATATAGATACATTTTGAGTAGGTGGTGATGGAAGGAAATCAGGTTATGGAGAGGACGGAGGGGCAATTAAAGTCAATGGTAAATGGTGGGGACAAGGCCAAGTGGATGGAGATGTCTATGCAATAGGAAAAGAAGAGCATACTGGGAAATTTCTAGACTCAAGCAGGGCTATGCCCCTTGCCTTCAACGTAGCTCCCCGCTTGTTGAGGACTCTTAGTATTGGGTTGAAGAGGGGTTAGGGCTAGTGTGGTGAGAGGGGCTTAGGATCAATGACATGCATATCTTTCTCCTGATGGCCAAATAATGACTCAACCACTGGATTCTATTTGATAGTTGAGATTTAACTTACCACTTATACTTGAATATACAATATTATACATAGATTTTCTTGTCATGCAATACAACTAAAGACATATTAAATATATACTAAATAAGTTAATGATAGATTAATATATAGATATAATTTATATTTATTTAAATTTATATTTTATTTATATTTATACATTTATATTAAGCTTAATCGAGATGAACATGAGCAAGTTGGATTTCAAGCTCAAGATCTGGACTCAAGCTTAGCTTGGCTGCTAGCCAAGCGAAACAGGCCATGTTAAGCCATTCCAACAAGGTTATAGGGTATGAAAGGATCTATAGAAAAACTAGGACAATGGCACTACGTAAATAAAAGAAACCATATGAAAACTTGAATGGATGCAGACGAAAATGAAAATGCTCCCATTGTCTTTGACCCCATGGAAGAGTTTAGAGAAGGGTAACTCTAAGGGGACTGTAGACTGGGGTGCCTAAGTGGAGTGCCCCCTCATTTCATTGGCCTAATGCTACTTGTCTATCCTCCCTCCAACATTCTTTATCAAATTGATGGCAACCACCTCCTGCATGTTACCATTGACAATTGTTTATGCTTTCTCAAAACAGTCAAAATTTATAATGCTTCCTTCCAAATAATGATAGCTCTTGCAATCAAGAGCATGGTTTTAAGTTCCGACAGGACAAGGGAGTGTCCCAGCCATCCCGTTCCATTCCTATGAGAAAATGGGAATGGGAAGGGGTGAGACTCTGAAACCCATCCATGTAAGGAAAAGGAAGGAAAAAGAAGAAAAGGAAAAAAAGAAAAGAGGGAAAGAAGAGAAAAAAAGAAAGGAAAGAATGGAGAATGAAAATAAAGGAACTAAGGAAGAAAGGAAAGAAAGAAGAAGGAAGAGGAAAGAAAGAAAGGAAGGAGAGGACAAGAAAAGAAAGGAAGAAAAGAAGGGAGAAGGGACAGAAAGAAGTAGAAAAGGAAAGGAAGGAAAGAAAGAAAAAGAAAAAAGGAAAGACAGGAAGCAAGGAAGGAGGAAAAAAAACGAAAGGAAGGAAAGAAGGAAGAAGGGAAAGAAGGAAAAAAAGGGCAAAGAAAGAAAGAAATGAAAGAAGTAAGGCAAAGAGACAGAGGGTACCTACCGAGTTGCTCGACCAAGATGGGGCAGAACAACAGGGCATCCTATTCCGTGGATAGACCGGGACAACCCTATCCCATGGGATTTAAAACCTTGATCAAAAACAATTGAAAGTGACAGTCCCTCACCCCCCCCCCCCCCAACCCAAAAAAAAAAAAGCAATTACCACTTGACAAAAAATATAAATTGATGAAGAGCTAGTAATTCAATTTTTAATACCCTCGTGTTAGTTCTCTCTTCTTTTACTTACTGATTTGTTTAACCATTTGCCTTTTAAAGCAATAGTATAATATACATATATGCACTGGTGGATAAGTTGAGGGTGGAAAGCAACTTGTCTAACATTTGTTATCCTGGTTTTATGGATCTAGCAGATATTTGCTGCACTATGCTCTTACCCATGGTGTTCAAAATGGTGTCACAGTTGCTGTTGGGTTTGCTCTAGTTTTCACACTCGTCATGATAATTGGCATAGGTGAGTTTCCACCTCTTTTTAGATCTGTTAGCAGATGCTTTTCAGTGTTTGATATTTATGTTGATGACAGGATACATTTAAGGAGACAGGTTTAAATGTAGAAAGAATTCTTTTTTATAAAGGGGAGGGAGGAGGAAATACTTTTAATGTTTGTGGTTTCCATTCTCTAGGTTTTACTTCTGGATGTATAAACTTGGTTTCACTTCTTTTGTAGGGAGGATATATTTGGGTATGCATAGCTTGATTGATGTTGTTTCTGGGATCAGCTTTGGGCTTGTTATCCTTGCCTTTTGGTTGACAATCCATGAATATGTTGATGATTTTATTATATCTGGGCAGAATGGTATGCAAACTAAAAGTTTTGTATTGTTTGTCATCAAATGCCTTTTTTGTTATTAGAAGAACATCTTCTTTCAGTTCTGTGCACAGTTGATGATCTTTTTTTCTTTTTAATCTGATTTATTTTGCAGTTACATCCTTCTTGGCTAGCCTTTCTTTACTGCTGTGTTTTGCATATCCTACTCCAGAATTCCCAACTCCAAGCTTCGAATACCACACAGCATTTGTTGGTGCTGCCTTCGGAATAGTAAGCATCAATTTTGATTACATTTAAATCTATTTTTTATGTAAACCCTTAGGTTTCTATGGTAGGATGTTTTTCATCATATGTCGAGTAGCTGTAAAAATAAGTACAAACCAGTTCATGTGAGGGAACTATGCTTTCATTAATCAAAGTGAACCATTTGGGACCATCAGATCACTGCTACTTGTGCTGAGCATTTTAGCGAACCACTTATTTTGGCGAAAAAGAAGCAACTACTGTTTGATGAAAGTATGGGTACCACTATCTACTCCTCACATTTCCTTGAGTGCAGCTTTTTGCAGTTTTGAAGTCTCCACAATTATATTAGGGTATAGCTAGATTAGTTGATAATAACGAAACCTCTGCTTAGTTCTTTTTTTCAGGGTTTGAAACAAATATTGGGAAGCAGATGATATTATATATGAAACCACCAAAATACTTGGGGCAAATGTTAACTCAAGCCTATCCCCTTTCAAGCCTCCAGCCTGCCAAGAATTATCATATTTTATACATGTCACCCAGACTGACATAAACAATGATATGTAGACTGCCAACATCCTTTCAGGCATCCAGTCTGCCAGCACTTGTCCCATTTTATATGCATCACCCCAGACTGACATAAACAATGGTAGTAAATGTAGACAAAAGATTGAAAGCACCTCTATTTGCTCTGGCACTAATTTTCTCTATTGAATTTTTAATTCTAGAGGTGACAATTTCATTATCTCTTCTAGCAGCAAGGACGTTATCTGCTATTTGCTGACTAATCAAATTGAGAACGCTTGATCTTATTTTTTTTTTTAATTTTTTCCCCTTTGTCATTTAGGTCAGTGGAATCCGGCAAACTTACTTTCATTTTCACCATGAGGGCGTTCCACGCATATTTAGCCCACAGATACCCCTTCTTGTCTTCTTGGGAAGGATGTTGGTTGGCATATCTACGATACTCATGGTGAAGTTCTGCAGCAAGGCCATAGCCAAGTGGTTGCTCCCTGTGATGTGCAACACTTTGGGCATCCCGATAGTGTCCTCATGCTATGTCCCAGCATTGAGGGGATCTGATAGCAGTAAGAGCAAGTCTGATGGTAAGCAATTGGGTTATCTTCAGAAAGTTATTGCTTTCTTCCCTCGGAAGGCATATGATGTCGACACTGGAATAAGGTTTCTCCAGTATGCTGGCCTTGGATGGTCGGTGACTGACTTGGCTCCATCACTCTTCTCTCATCTAAATTTGTAGCAGGTATGCGTACTCTACAAATGAGAGTTGTAGCCTGTTTTGTTTCACAGTTTCTCCCATCGCTCTTATGAGGTTGGAGATAAAATCATTTGTTGATATCGATTTTGTAAAATATTGTCTTTCAAATACAAGTTATCTATGCCTTAAAATTGTAGATGCATTCTGATGTCCTGTATGGGAAAATGGTTTTAGCTTCAACCAGCCGAGCCTTACTGTCATTCTTTCTTGTGACCATTTTACTGAAATGAAACGAGCTGCCACGTAGGCTTTCCTGAAATGTAGAAAAAATAATCTCTGAAAGAAACAAAGATCCCATGGGCTGGCTGGCAAACCTGCTGCCGCAAGGAGAGTTCCATTGTTGGTGGGAGGGTACCTTTTCAGTGCACCTTATACAGCCTGTAAGTGGGATATTAGTATGATTTTTCGCAGGACTCTGGTGTGATTACTATATAATAAGCCAAAATGGGAAGGGAGGGGAAGAAGGTACTCATCAGTTCTGTATTTTCTGTATGGTATGTAAAGAATATATCTAAATGTAACTGAGATACAGGATAGTTTAATACTTTAGCAGGGTGTTTGGATGCCAAAAGTATGCTGTCTATGGAATATCATGCATATAGACAAGAGTTGCGCATAGGAATTAGAATGGTAATTTGGACGTTGCACCAAGATAACTACTGCTTCAGAGCATCCAAATAGAAGTGTATAACCTCGTTCCTACTGGAGATTCTTTTTCCTAATTATCTTACCTGTCGCTGCTCGATTTCTACCTTCCCGGGTGATATCTCATGCATCAAAGCCATGGAGACCCCGACCAGGCGTTCACGGACCACCACAATTCTATGGGAATAGCTGGATAACTGCAACATCCAGTGGAAGACCATGCAAACCGGTTATTATTGCTTTAGTGCAACCGAGGGCTGATCATGTTCCTTAGCAACCAGCCCGTAGCTTGGCTAGCTTTATCACTTCAGTACAACGGCATGTTTAAAGAAACGAAAGAGAACAACGGGCACATAAATTACCTTGTTAATAAGGTCATAAAGAGCAAAGTTCAGGTCGACAAAGTTGAACAGAGCGAGCAAAGGGCTCACTGAAAACTCAAACTTACCGGTTGTCGCATGAAGTAGTCGTCGTTGAACGCACGTATTTTTTATCATTGATGACGTGACAACATATCATTTAAACTCCATTGTGCCATCCTCGGTACATGCCATCCTAAATATTTCCTGCATCCAGAATGGGCGGTTCCTATTGCAATAGTGTTCCTCAACACAGAAGGGCTGTTAGCACCAGAAGAATCTGTCCTCCAAACTCCAAAAAAAAGAAAAAAGAAAAGAAAACTAATGTGCAGTGTTTAAAAAATAAAATGATAATATAATACCCGAAAATGATGAGCCTGATCTTCGACCGTAATTCTAAACTTTCCTCTTTCAGTGATATGCCATACGCAAATAAGTCGCAACAAAAAAAAATCACGCTATCCCTCAAGTCTCATTGCAATCTCTTCACTTTCTTGCCTACAAACAAGTAATGACACAGCTTGGTCTGTGCCCTGGGCGACAATTGGATCAACTGGCAGAGTTCAAAAAACAAAAAAGGAAATACAAACTCTGAACTGCTTTAAATTTTTCACCAAACTCAATTGAATGGAGACCGGAAAATACAAACCCCATCCCCTTGCGACAAAATTAATTGAAAAAAATATCACGCAGAAAGACGATAACGGAAAATTTAGAGACTCAAAATTTCTACAAGCATACCAAAAGCCTCAAGTAGTTTTGAAGTTTATAGCTTCATCATATCTTGAGCAATATTACGATGTATCATGCAAGATGTGCAACTTTTGAGGGAAATGCAAGACCTATAAATTACATCTGATTTTTTTTTAATCATCATATTGACAGTAATGCCACTACAAAAAATAAGGCAAATTTTCAGAACCAAACATGCCAACCACACCTTGGAGACTGGCGGTTCTTTTCAACCATGCAGATGCAGTATTTTTAAATAGAACTCACTGGCTATGCAACCATCTACATTCCAAGCGCAAGACAATTCAATACTCAACATGAACCCTCAAACCATATGAATTAAACCATGGAAGGCATGCTCACAGAAATTTCTTATACCTTTTGAAAGTAGAATGTTCGCCTCTGACCGGATGCAAGCAGAAAAAGAGAATCATTGCAGATAAAGCAGTTAAATCTAATACTTGAGCAAGGCACCCCCTAAATTCAAAATTCTTCCCCTCTACAAGATCAAAAAAAGGACATGAAAGAAGAAAAAAGAAAAAGAAAACACACACAACAAAAGGGGGCGTAGTTCTCTTAAAAATGATACATGCTGCTGCAGACTCTGCAATATGAGCCCTGCTGCCTCTGACCACAATGGAAACCAATTACTGGTCTGTAACTAAAGAAACAAATAGAACCCTCCCACCAATTATGCATTCCTTTTCCCCACAAACCACCAAGCACAGCAGCCTGAAATAAAAATGTCAATCTGATCATAGAATCTCAAGGAAATATCTGCTTCACAACCTCATTTAGCAAGCATAGACCTGTTTCCAGAAATCTGAAAATCGCCTCCTTCAATAATTGCTTCATAGGAAGTAATCAGGTGTTCTACGAGTTACATCGGGTTCTCCTCTTCTGGGGGCTGGCTCAAACTGCAAGCATGAGACGAACCAAATTAACAAGAATTCCATCACAAATAATGCAGGCAATAGCTATAGACCCATAACACAAGTCCAGTCCACAGGGCACCTGGTGCAAGCCCTAACACAAACAGGAACTTGAAAAAAAGCATTGGCCTTGGGCTACAAACAGCAATAATATTTCTAGTTCTTATAAGAAACAATGGCAATCCATAGACTTCATTCATTATGTTTAGCAAAGAACTCTCATCAACATTTTCACCATCTACAACAGAAAATGTCTGAAAATCCAATGAGTTTTGGTCGTTACCAGAAAGCAAAACAAGAACGAGATATCAAGATCATTGAAGAATTCAGGATGGCAGAATTTAGATGCATATGACTGAGCAGACGAGACACAGAAAGCTAAGCATAGACCCATTAGTCTGAATGGATAGAGGGTGCATGTGCGCACGAGACAGAGAGAGGGAGAGAGATCTACCTGGATAAATGTATGCCCCTTGCAGTCATCAACTTCCAAGATGGAAGCCATATTCCCACAGCGGTAGCAATAATTAGGTGCACTGAATATGGTTACCACTTTTTGTTCCTGTTTTTTAAACCAAAATAATCAAAACAAGATGAACTTCTAAAACATTAGTGTAGAAGAAACAAAAATAAGAACAATGATTAGTGCAGAAGATAGAAAAATATGAACTTCTAAATCACTAGCGCAGAAGAAAAAAAATATAAATAATGATAAATGCAGAAGGCAGAAAAATATAAATAATGAGGAGTGGATAATTACATGTCCCCAGTTATATCCCTCCATGACCAATTGATGAGCTCTAGCTATCAGCTTGAGGTTGTTGGTATGGTTAAATTGTTCAGATATATCCTGAAATTACCAAATTGGCATGGTAAAGAAAATGACCACAATAAGAACACAGAAAAAAGCAGCAGTTACCATACTTGGCCAAAGGTGTATCCAGCACCACGGGGAGAAATACCCCACCCACATCTATCGTCCGGGTCAGACCATAGAAGATCACACATAGCTCCCTCATGAGGAACTTCTTGAACACGGTCGAAGTTGCGTATGTTATCAAGGGTCTCAATAGATGGAGATAACCCACCATGAAGGCAAAATATTTCTGATTCAACCTGCAGAATGCACAGCAGCCAAAAAGTTTGGAATAGTGCAAATTATATATACTATTAATGCATTGGAAGCAAGAAGGAACCAAATCACAAGCATGACAAGGACCAAACACTCACCAGTCAAGTTGAAAAAAGTCAAATATCATAGTACTCATAGAATAACATCAAATTGCACATAAAATAATTATCTATAGTGCAAAGTGCATAGAACCTCCCATAGAGTAGTCATTACATCAGGAAAACAGAACTATGCGACAGCTTGAGATTAGTATAATATCATAGAAAACAACTCCATCTGTCAATAATTGGATATTTTAGAAACTATAAAAGATGAAGCATAAATGAATCTTCTACCAGCATGTTACCGAAGTTTTTACAAAAAAAAAAAAAAAAGAACTTTGAATGTTCTAAAAAAAAACTCGTCGTGGTCTTTCAATACAACCATCCTTCAACTACACCAAATCTGGTTTAATTTCAACAAGCAGACATATTTTGCACAGTCAAATACCATCTTCATATAATTTTCTGGAATAGTTCAATATGTTGAGATGATCTAATTTCAAGAAAAGACAACTTTCTGAAAACATTTCCAAAAGCAAATAATAATAATCTTAGTTTAGTGAAGTAACGGGAAAGCTTTTAGAAATAAGTCTTCCATTATAACATTTAGGCATCAGTGATATGAAATACATTAAATATGATATAAAAAGAGTTGCTGTCCATTAATGTAGACAGAATCTCCTTAGGACAGCCCAATACAATCAGAAAACTCATAAGTGGACTTATGGCAAGAGAAAAATGTTCCAATCACCTATTAAAATTGCAGATGAGATGTAATTTGGGCATATCCTGCTATTAGCATTAGGCCCAACTGATGTAGAACAGCTGATAAAATTCCATACAAATGGTAGGGGTAAAATTACATATATTCTACAAGCAAATTGGATCGTCCAAACCATACCAGAACAGCATTAAAAAACTATTAGTGGGCCTAACTGAAAGAAATAGAAAGTGAAAAGGGAAGAAAAAATACATATAATGCAAAAGAAATTTCAGGAAGTGCTGAGTACGGACCAATGCTGTCAGTGGGAAATAATCGAAAAGGTCTGTGAAGATCTTCCATACATTTGCATTACCATATCTGCCAGTTAATGAAAACAAAAATCAGTAAACTTGACTTGGAACTACTGAAATGCAAGTTTAGATTGCAAAGAATGTTCTCATTAGAAAAAATTTATATAAGCTTAATTTAGATTTTTGAAAGAAAGTGCAAAAATGCAAAGCATGCTCTTTAGAAGCTTTAAAGAGCACATGTACTCACCCACGTGCATGCGAAAGAGAGAGAGAAAGAGAGAGAGAATATAGGTAGGATTTAAGCCCAAAGCCCATCTATATACCAAATGCAGGCAACCGATTGTGTTCTAGAACACTAATTGCATATAACAGTTATATTGCCTGTGGTACACAATGAGGTATCTATGTAAACTTAAAGCAGTGCTACCAGCATATGATCTTCATGTAATACCGGCAATATATGTAGAACACTTAAAATGTGCTGTTATTGTGTTAAAAAAAAACAGACCATGCCATCCTGCTGAATAATGTAGATTTGTTACAAGCTATGCTTATTTGTTTAAATAATGTCCTAGCATACAGCAATTAAAGTTGGTCAAGGTTTAAAAAAGGTTAATAGAAAAGGATACTTAAATCATAGGGAAGAATATATGTGCATATTTGCATACACGAGTCACGAGGTACTCACACCAACTTATACAAATCAATTCCACAGAAAACCACTCAAGTCAAACTTTATGGGCAGGCACATTATCTGGAATAGGGCCTGGAAAAGTGATCGTGTACAAATAAAATAGAGCACCCTTTATGCATAGGCTATGCAGTCAAATAAGGAGTGCTCTAGAATTGCATTCAAGCAGCAGGCATTAACAGGTAAGAAATATTTAAATAAACAACCTACAGAAACAGTAGAAGTGCACACGCTATACATGCATATTGCAAAATAAATTCTAAAATTAATTTTTTTAAAAAAATCTAGATTGGGTACACATCACTTTTCAAGTTGATGTAATTTAGCCTTAAGTCTGAGATAGGTATACTTGCGATAGAAAGCAAGCTGCAGTTTTGTGTCACACTGAATCTTAACAATATCATGTTCACCTTTCTTACGCACATACTTTAAGCAGTGGATCAGAAAAGGAAGAGTTAATGCAAATGGCTAAAGAACATATTCTTTATCAATCTCAAGACCAGCAAGCAATGGATGATGTATTAGACAGATAGCTGAAAAATAAATTAAAAAAAATGCAAAGAAGGAACTCACTTTCGTAAGCATTCATCATAAAATCCATAAACTTGAGTAATCTGCAATTCAAAAAATTATTTCAGTTCAAAACTCTGCAAAATTTAAAAATCAAAAGGCAATATTCATTATAGATTACTTAACACCTAAATGAAGAGCTATGAATTACATTTAAATTTTAGCTCATTAATTCAGTTTTGGTTAAAGTGACATCAATAAAAAAACTCAAACTACATACCTGACGACTCTCATGGTTTCCTCTAAGGATGGTAATTCGTTGCGGATAGCGCACCTTCAGGGCCACCAATAGCTGTCAATCAAAACAATCAGTGGTCTACCAAATTCTATGAAGTGAAAAAACAAAATAACAATCTAAAATGGCATGCAATTTACCGTAACAGTTTCAACAGAATAGTACCCACGGTCTACATAATCTCCCATAAATAAGTAATTTGTATCTGGACACTATAAGTAATTGGAAAAAAAAAAGGGGTATCGTCAGCAACATTGATAATATAAGGAGAATTTCGACTTCTGGATTTTCAAGCAATTATAACATGTCAAAGAGTGCTTAATTTAGAAGAAAAAAATGGTTAAAGTTAATGCAGTTGAAACATGGTAGAGAGAGAGAGAGAGAGAGATTACCTTCCCTCCAATTCGAAATAGTTCTGCAAGATCATGAAATTGCCCATGAATGTCACCACATATTGTAACAGGGCTTTTCACAGGCTGCAATACCCAAAGTATGATAGTTTAGTTCCAAAAAAACAGAAATAATTTTCTTTACGTTTGCAGTGAGATTGGAAATTCCAACAATTAAGTGTGAATCAACAACTGTACGACTTAAGAAGAAAAACTGATCATATGAATTCGAAGTCCAAGAATCTATGCGTACAACACTGTTTACCTTAAAATTCAACAAACATTAAGAAAAGACAAAAACGGCACTTCCAGCATATAATCAGAAGATTGAATCATAATTAAGATCAAAATATTTTTTTTTGGTACACAAGATCAAAATATTTTCAAAAGGTTATTATTTGACTAGTAACATTTCCACAAAAGCTCATCCCAATCATAATCAACTCATAATCATCAAATATGAGCCTCTAATTTCATTGACTTTAAGAAATACAGGTCTAGTACAATTCAAGGTCTCAACGTCATTTAAAATACACAATAATTGCAGATATAACAGCCATTTCCAGAACTTCCAATGGCAATGCCTCGTCATGGATGCATTGACACCAAATCAGATGCTTTTGCTTATAGCACTCGAGGTAAGCGATTGAATCAAAGATTGCAAAAAAACAAAACAAAGAGATTGCATAACAATGGAAGCATACTCCATCCCAACAAACAGAGGCGAGTAATGTTTATTCCTCTGTTTCAATATTAAAACAGACATACATGACTTACAGAGTGGGCTCACAACAGAATGGGCAAGAAAAGCCTGAACATTATGGTGTAAATCTAAGGTACATCTGCATAAAAACCATGTTGTAGCCAAAAATACAGCTTAATTTAAAGAAGATTGATCAAGAAAGTCAAAGTTGCCATATCAATCTAAACAAATTTAAGAGTTAGTCGATCAACATAAACTTTTTAACAGAAATTTTCTGAACCATCACTTTCATCAGATATTACATCACAAATTAAGTGTATAAGCTGACAAAACATTTGCCCCCATCATGAAAGTGCAACAAGTGGATAGAAAGGGAAATTTTGTATTTTCAACCTTATCCAAACTTCCTCTTCAAATCCAACAATATGATTCTCTTCCATACTGTCTCACCTAGTTTATATACCCTATATTAAAAGCAAAAAATAATTAAAAAGGTGAAGAGTATTGACAGTAAACATGATCTACACAAAAGTGCATCTGGCCTCGATCCTTGCTTTGAGACATGAACAAATAAGAAAGCCTCAAAAGAAGATACTGATCAAACAATAATAAAAAATAAGTAGGCCTTACCTGAACATTGCTCTCTTCCATCAAAATTTCTTTTGCCTTCTCACATAACACCCTAACCTGCATGATAGAGATTTTAGAAAATTTGAAAGCTAAGCTAAGCCTACATTTTAAGTGACAAAGTTGACTTCTGATTTAAAAATAGCAACTGCTGTTAACGAATTGGGTATATAGCAGATATATAATGCATAATTAAGTAAAAAGCAATGATGAAAAGTCACCTGATATTTTTTTCACTAATTCACATATACTTAAAATTTTGGGAGGGAATCTGAAAAAGAGAGATGTAGTAGAAACAACAGACTTTCTTACTACATAGAAGAACCAAAGGGTGTATTTCATATTCTTTCAGGTTCCGTTTAGTTGCCCACCCCCATTATTTTGGAGGCTATCTCCCACACAAGTGAGAAGGCCTGAGTGGAAGAAAAGGGAGGCATTAAGAAGGCAGTTGATCAGAGAGAGTTTAGGGAGGCAGTTAATTGATTCTAAACTCCCATTATTTCTTACAAGATCACCATTATTTGATAGGTGATAAGATGTCAACAAATCACAAGATTGCTGAATTGATGGAATTAGGTTCTCTTCCTCTGCCATCTTCACCAAGCCCAATTCCACCTGTATCACAGATATCACATGAGCGCAATGGTCAAGCATCCAAACAAGTGTTGGTGTCAATAAACACAAAATGATAGGGAGGATATAGTCATACATTGGGACAGGTGTACAGATGAAATTAGAATTCTAGAGTCATTGTGATGAAGAGTGGTGATGAAAAAGCAAGAGATCATTTCATGATGAGGTAACAACAACAAGTGCAGCTATGAGGGTTGTAAGAGTAATATCATACACCAAAAAGCATGTTTGGGGCTTGGGATAGATTGCATAGTGCAAATAACTATGCACTTGTTACCCCATAGAATGAAAAAAAATGGCACAAGGAATAATAACAAGTGAAATTTGTCGACATAAGATATATTTTGGAGAGGGTTTGGTCTTTTGTGTTCACAGTGGTGAGATGTCATATAACTGGTAAATGAGTGGAAACAAAGGCTACCAGACATGCATCCCAGAGCTTAAGGCAAAAGGGTAATCAAGTGGGCTTAGGAACAAGGATGTACAGGAAAAGAATAACAAGAAGGATTCCCCCACGTATGGCTCGTTATAGATTGTTAAGAATTGTGCTATAGTGGAGGAAAAATTATCCAACTAATAACTGGTTTGCTTGTGTTGAAATTTGACAAGGTATGGTGGACTTGCATGAAAAGTGTGGCCCCTTGCATAGAAAAGATTTGAATGGGTAAGTCATACAGGGAGGGTTTTAATGGTGTTGGTAGTCTAATCAGTCTCTGCTTCAGGTAGTTATTTAGGCCACTAAAAAAGCCAGATGGAGACCACCTTTTTGTGGTATAATGCGTGTTGGTGTGAAGGACAAATTTTAGAGCTTAAATTTTTTGAGTGAATGGGTGTTGGTCAAGATCTTAATTAAAGGTACTCAAAAAGTTGGACTCGGTTTCATGTTTCAAAGGGTTTCTAAGTTTCTAAAGCCCTACAGATGTTAATAACCATGGTAATAACAATGTAGACCTTAAGAGGATAGAGAAGGTTTGAGGGGTTATTGATTAAGTGGGCATAAAGTCAGTTGACTAAGGGCTGGGATCCTGTATGGGTGTAAGTTTTTAAGCATCCTGAACATTAAGACTCACCAAAATATGATTATGGAGCTCAAAATCCTCAAGTCCAAGTAAGGAAGGGACCCATCATGTAGGTGAAAAAAAAATGGCTATGGGAGCTATCTAAGGTAATCTGATATATTCAGGGACCCTTTCAGATAGATATAACATAATGAATGCTGAACATAAGGTCTTGTTGGCATTTGGAGGGAGGTCTAGAGCTCCTAAAATTGTCCATAACTAAATTACTTAATGTACTAAAAAAAATGCTGATTGAAATTTAACATCAGCCATTTACAAACTCCCCCACTTCTCGTTACATTTACCCTCTCGGACCATGATGCTTGAGAGTTTCAAGATTATACAAGGTAAAGCAATAGATCAGGTATTCATATTAATTTTCACAGCCTACTTAGTGCCCACATAAGGCCCCCTTAGATGGGACATGCGCTATTTTGTTGTATCTGCAACTTAATTAAAATGGAATCAAGGGATGGAAAGAATGCGGTGAGCTAATCATGTTTTCCACTATAAATGTATAGTCCACATATGTCAACTCTTTAAATATGGAAATACCAATGTCCACATTGTCACTAATACAGCACATATTATCTTCAGTTCTATCTTTTTAAAATAAATCCATATTCTTTAATATTTTATGCAACAGGCAGTAAATTGTGGAAAACAAATATATGTATACTTATACAGGCCAAAAATTAAATATTTGAAGCGACCTTCTATTTATGCATATAAGTAGGTAGTACAAAGCACCAATACGTATTCAACAAAATTACTTAGTAGGTAATCATGTTTTCCACTATAAACGTGTAGTCTACATATGCCAACTCTTTAAAATATGGAAATACCAATGTACCACATTGTCACTAATACGGGCACATATTATCTTCAGTTCTATCTTTTTAAAATAAATCCATATTCTTTAATATTTTATGCAACAGGCAGTAAATTGTGGAAAACAAATATATGTATTACTTATAGAGGCAATACTTAAATATTTGAAGCGACCTTCTATTTATGCAGATAAGTAGGTAGTACAAAGCACCTATACGTATTCAACAAAATTACTTAGTTCACCACCAAGCAGTTATAATTAATGCATTAGAGCACAATAGAAGCGTTTATTATGGATAAACTATCAACAAACACCATTGGAATAGACATGGATAATGGCATCAATCAATATAATGAAACAGAAAATGTGAGCAAAGTATGTGCTTCAAATAAATATAAATTCATATGATGCTTATGTGCTAATTTTAGCATAAAAATAGCATATGGGTTCATCCTACTGCACCAAGCATCTTTCAAGCTAGTGCACTACCTAATTGGTAAAACCAGGTTAATCTAACGGACTCATGGTCGCAATTGTACACATATGCATGAGCACACGTGTACAAGCATGCCCACATGCATTCATGCATACATATATATTCAACTTTATGTGTTTTCAGGAGCATTAAAACAAGAAAATAAAAAAAAATAAAATAAAACAAAATAGAGCAGAAACTCTATCTTCACCAAGAGAAGAGCCTGTTTGTCATCTCTCGATGTACTTTTTAAGCAATAATTAGTTTCAAACAAGAACTACTGTAAAGTGGTTAAAAACATAAGAATCCTCCTTCGTTTTGAGGATCACTGATTTAACTCCAGATGTGCCGCAAGAACCTCATAAACTATCAAAAAGGATGCGAGCCATTTATGTTAATACAAACATAAAGTATGCAAAAGGATGGGAAACATTTATGCTAACAAAAAACGATAACACCTCACGGCAAGAAAATCTCGGATTTATCTTAAATCCTCCGACTAAAGAAGATCCCGCTGAGTGGAAAACGCTTTTTTTCCTCCACGTCAGATCCAATCTCACTCTACCATCCAACTCTTGCAATAAAAGGCAAATGGTTTAACAGATCCAGCACATCCACCCATAAATTCCAAGCAAAAAGGCCCCAATCTCCTCTGAAGGTCCAGTCTCCCTTTAAAAAAAATTAAAAAAAAAAAAAACTCGAAACGTGATCTGTTCCCAGATCGCTCAAAACAAACCTCGTTTTCAGCCGGAAAACACTCGCACCAGCCCAGATCCGTCGAAACCCCGCCCCGATTCGAGCACCAACGAAAAGAATCAATGAGACAAAAAGGAAAGCAAGCACCTCAGTGAAATCCTTTCGAGATTAGGAATGGAGAAACGGACAAAGGGAGAACCTCTTGTTCTGATAGGGGCTTGCACTGCATGAGCTGCGCAATCTGCTCGTCGAGGTTGCCATGCGAGCTCGCCGTTGCCGGATTCGCGTCATCTTCGCCTCCAGCTCGCGCGACGCCGCCGCCGCCAGAACGAAACCCTAACCCTAGATTCCGCCGCCTCCAGATCTCAATCCCCCCACCTTCTCTCTCTCTCTCTCTCTCTCTCTGGGCTTCGAAGGCGAGAAATGGCGAAGGGGGGAGCGAAGCAGAGAAGAGGAGAGGATCGCTCAGTTCTGGAGCCACAGAGGAACTAAAAAAAAAAAAAAAAGAAACCCCCGACCTCCCCTTAACGTGGCCACTATATTTGTGTCACTCGTGCGCGAGAACAGAAAATATTAATCAAAAAGAAATTAGAAAGCCGGACCCGGGATCGGCTCTCTTGTCGAGCAGCATATACCATGTACCAGATGACGTGTCAACTGGTCAGTTGGGAGGACTCTGGTAAATTTCTGGGGGACACTGGGACCCGCCTCGCTCATTAGCAAAAAGCCGTTTGAGAGGGAACGACACACGTCGTATTTGGTACATCGGTGTTTTTTTATATCTACGTTGATTTTTGGAAGTTGGAAGTTCGTATGGATTCCCTTGGATTCTAGACATTTGGGTTGCTTCCGGTACAAAGTGGGCGGATGTGGCATGGGGAAGGAGTGGACGTCGAATGAAGCTAGATCGGATCAGTGAACGCAAGGTATAACCAACAAACGCATGTGCAGTATCACATTTTGTCGGCCGCATTACCAAAAGCCTCTGATCTTTACAAATACTGCTGTTGAACTCTGTTTTATTTTTCAGTTCATTCGTTGAATGTATAAGCTCGGCGATAACATGGTCTCGAGTGGAATCTTTTCCATGGCAAATGAAGAGCTTTGGTTTGCTTGGATTACCACCGTTGCTCATAATTTTCTGGCAGGGGTCGTGTTAACCTCCTTTTTAAATTTGATTTTTAGGAGATTTGGGGCTATACAAACAAGGAGCATCTTTTTAAAGAACATATCACATGCACCTTGAGTAAATATATTACAATGTTATTTTTTGTGCGCAGCTGCTGGAACTAGGCATGTGTTGATGCTATTTGCTCTCCGGAGCATCTTCGATAAATTATGGAAGATTTTAGAGATTATGACCTATAATCATGAAGCGTATGGAAACATATGTTAGCATCACCGTTTATAGCCCATATTAGAGCACAATTTGTGCACCACTACCCCGGATTAAAAAAAAATGCCGAAAGACTTCAAAATAAATTTAGGAAAAAAAATGCGTGAGACCGCTCTTTGCACGTCACATTAGAAGATAAGCCTAAAATCTATATAATCTTAATCGCCGCACTTCTCAAATCTCGCAAATATGGTAATCTATTTTTTTTTCTCACTTTAGGATTTGGCCCTTCGCTCGATGATGCATCCCTTTAACTTATTGTATATGTTTAATAAAATTTTGTCTCTAATGAACTTAATTCCAATTCCAAATATGTGCCTTTTGAGTCTAAATCAAGAAATGTGTTTCTCAAGATCTTTAAAGAAAATCCAAAAAATGTGTTCATTCAAAAAAATAAAATAGTTAATTTTAAAATCACCATATTAGGAACAAAGATAATTTTTTATTTATAAAATACAACAAACATAGGGCAAAAAAAAAGAACAATATTTGAGTTAAAGTAAATTTCAAGTAACAAATTGTTTCTTATTTGATTGTTATTATAGCTAGTCATGACACTTTTGTTTTCTCATAAATCTCCATTCCTATAGCTTCTTATTATCATATATTGGATTGTCACAAGGACATGACCTTTCCAATGCTGTGAAATACCCAATCACTGATCATGATCATTTGGATTAATTAAATAATGCAGCAAATTGATTAGATTCTCTGCAAACAAGATTTTCCTCCATGGAAAGTCTGTATATTTTTTTAATTTTGAAATAACAACTTTTTATGACCCTTTTCTAGGAGAAAACCCAACCTACTTTCTCCGATAAATTCATGCTTAGCTATAAAGACAAAATTGTACATACAACATATGTGTGACCACTATTTTAATCATCCCTCCAACTTTCACCTTCATCAATATGATAGAAATGGTTTAATAAATCTTTTGATTTGTCTACCATTCTTATGTCACGTGGCACATTTCTTTCAAAGAGAATAACAATGGAAATATGAATAATACTAGATTTCTCTATTACATAGTATATAGAAAGAAGGTCCAAAATGTCCAACATTGCGTTACTTTAGACCAAGATCGATGGAACCATCCCTTGTGTTGCTTTCTTATGCGGTGTCCATATTCCGGGAGCTATAAATTTTGGACAATGCATGACCACTGCAAGGAAGGGTTGCAAATTATGCTTTTTCGACCTCCAACATTCTAATATACATTGATCCTACATGAAGTGATATAACCACGATCTCCTCATCCTGCAGTACATGGATTATGCTCTTGTAACCCTAGAATGACTAGTCCTTGATACTTGAGGCACAAGTGCATGCCTCAATCAATCTTTGTTAGATATGATGAATTTGGATACGAAAGTCCAATATCAAGATCAATAATAGAATTTTGGAAGTTTGTCGCTCTTTCTCTAATATTGTTTGGAGAAGAGCGGTGAGGAAGGCCTACAAAGGGAGGAGATAGAAGTACTTTGAGGTGCAATAAATCAATATCTCATGCTCACATATATTTATTATTTATTTACTGTTTATATTTTTTTTGGCGATGATCATGCAGGTGCTTGGTAATGTGAGTTTTGTAAGATCCAAATTGCAAATCTCTATGATTCTTCTCAATTTTTGGTTCAATAAGTTGCGACCACAAGAAGATCCCTTGCTCTACAAAATGGCCAGTTTGACCAGAATCATTATCAGAAAATAGAAAAATATTTTAACAATATCATAATAAATGTTATGTTATATGCATGGCAGGCTAACTATTTTGGTCGAACTCTCAAGTTTGCATGCGTGAGCTGCATCTCGCTATCCTTTTATTAATATTATTACTACAGGGGCTTTTGGTTAAATAAACATGCAATCGTTTCGGACGCCGGCCAAAACTCAATTCAAGCGTCCATGCCGTCGGTGTCGGTCTCTTTGTCATATGAAATTCAGATGGGTATTTTATAAAACTCTTAAAGCATGCATGGAACTTACAAGTTTACATAAACCCCTATCCAATATTGATATTGGTATACACCCGGCAGCTGTGTTCGTTCGTTCTGGCGACTAGTCTTCGTGCTATAAATACTCGAGAAGAGAGGAAAGAGGAAGAATCCCGGAGGAGGCGGCTTGCGGCGTTTTTGGGCCAAAACAGAACCCAGCCATGTCTCGCCAGGCCTCGAAGCTGGTCGGATCCCTCGCCTCCAAGCTCGTTTCCCAGCCCAGGTTTTCCGCCTCCTCTCCTCTCTCCTCCCAATTACGCCGCCACTTCGCGGCGGCGCCGTCCCCGCCGCCCCGCCGTCTTCGTGGACAAGAACACCCGCGTCATATGCCAGGGGATCACAGGCAAGAACGGCACCTTCCACACCGAGCAAGCCATCGAGTATGGCACCAAGATGGTTCGTTCCTTCCCCTCCCTCTATTTCCTCGACGATTTCGTGGATCGTTGATATGTTCTGGCGATTTGTGTCTACGAGTCTGCTTTCTCGTATGGGTTTTGCCTTTTCATGGATCTGATCGTGGGTTATTTTCTAATTTCCAGTGATTTGCTTCTTATGATTTATTATCCAATTTTATCTCCAAGATGGGTTGGTTTTGATTTATTCATGGAGGTGGCATGTCATATTATTTTGGTAATCTTCGCTATAGATAAATGCAGGGATCGTTCCAACACTGCAGCTGCTCGCGGTTGAATCTTTTCATTGATTTATTTTGCGTTGGATAAAATGTGTTCTGCAGAGTCCTTTACTGTTTTCTTTATAGGAATTTAGGCTGTCAGCGAAAGCAAGGATATACTGTTATGCAATTCATTGCTAGTTTATCTTTTGAGCTGGCCACCGATGGAATGAATTGTTACCATTATCATAGCGCTCAAGCCCTCTCCCAATGGTTCGGAGTTGGCTCCATGAATCCTTCACCGTCCTATTCAACTGGATCTGGTTTCATGCTGCAATAAAATAAGTCAGCTTAGCATCAATCTTCCTCCCACATCATATTTTTCAGTTCCTCTTTCTTCATGCGATGAAGTTCCCAATTCAATCAAACTGTTCTTGTTCATGGTTTATCTTAGACATCATAATCAAGAAAAGAAAAATTGATAATTATAGGGAGAAAGGTGATATAAATTAGGAGATAGGTCTATTACTATTGTCCTAGTCTCCATCCTTGGCCATATTGCCCTCAGGGAATTGAATTCTCTTTAAATGTTTACATTCGCTGGAGGTTGAGTCTTCCATTCCAAGATCCTGTCTTATAATCTCATGAGATAAGGATCCTCCTTTAAGAATTCCTCAGTAAAAATCCAGTCACTGCACCACTTCTTTTACCAGTTCGCACCTGTAGCACAAATTTTCAAGTCGTCTATCAATGATTGCTAAGTCTGTGCGCACTTACCAAAGGATACTGATGGCTGAAAAGAGGTGAAGTTGAAGATGATTGCAGAATCTGATCTATGTGTACTCCGTCCTAATATCCTTGCTCTTCGTTTTACCACTGATCTAGTAGCTAAATACCGATAATGATTTGCTCCACATATTTATTGGAAATTCCAAAACATTTGCATTTTAGAAAATAGTTTATCAAGTTGTTGTTTGATTTTTGGTATGGTGTGTAGTTCGGTTCAAGATATCTTTCTGTCTTCTTATGACAGTTGGAGTGACACCTAAGAAAGGTGGAACTGAACACTTGGGTCTTCCAGTGTTTAACACAGTAGCAGAAGCAAAGGCCGAGACAAAAGCTAATGCATCAGTTATATATGTTCCTCCTGCTTTTTGCTGCTGCTGCAATACTGGAGGCACTGAAAGCTGAATTAGATCTTGTTGTGTGCATTACCGAAGGAATTCCACAACATGACATGGTAATGAAGCATTCTCTCACTTTTTTTATTCTATGTGCTGTATTTTTATTATTTATATTTATATGGATTCTATTGTTAGATTTTTTTTCTGCTAAAAGAATTAGAAGAAATGTCTTGCTCCTTTTGTAATTTACTATAGTTCATCCTCTTCTCTTTTTGTTTCCTCCAAAGAGGACAATGAGAAATATTTCTTTAAGGGAGAAGAAGTGAAAACAGGCATGGTGCATCAAGTATATAAATTAACAAGAGGTCTGCATATACGTGGAGTATACATGGGGATATTAATTTGCAATATCATGAAATTTGTTTGATGCAACCCATTGAGTTATAAAATGAGCACCTGATGGCATCCCTTTAAGTGGACTTGGAAAATGGTTCATGCGGAATAAATAATTCTGTTTCTTTCTTCCCTTCATTCGTCACCCAAAATCAGCGCTGATTACAACATGTTCTTTATTTTGTGGTTCTTTGGTGCTTTGAGCTAGATCTTATCCTCATTCCAATGCATAGTGCATAATTTCCTATTGCATTTTCATAAATCATCTGTGTCATAAACTCATAATATTCTGTAATGAATGTTCTGGATGAAGATTTTATCTTTCTGATGTTTGTTAGATTTTTTATACTGTCTGCTTGCCACTTTTTCTTCTGTGATTTTGATTCAATTCTTTAGTTCATGAGTATCATTAACAGTGTTAAAATATTTTAGTTGCCTTCTTTTTGGAACTTAAAATTCATAATGCCTCTGCTATTTATTTATGGTCTTCTCAACAGTTATGGTTTTAGCATTTTGACTTCTCTCCATAATTGGGATTGGATGACAATATTGTCAAACTATGGCTGTAGTTTGAGTGGAAACATTATTGTCTTGTGTACAGTTATTTTGATTTTTCTTGAGCCATGCAGTCCAGAAATATATTATTGACAAATAAACACTTCATTGTGTTAGTCTAATACAAATGCATGAAAATATATACCATATGTTACAGATGATTTAGTTTTACTTCATTAGTATATGCACATATTTTTTATTAGTGCACTTCTGCACATGAATTTTATAGATATCATTAAAATTATAAAACTTTTGCTATTTTTTCTTTTCTTTTAGTTACAATCTCCGATATTAAATCTGTAGCTGATTTAAGTATGGATGACAATTCAGATCTCGTAATCATTTAATAGTTGCTTAAATGAATCCAATTATATCGCAGCAGGATGCAAACTCAGATATTGTGAGCATGGCAGTCTCTGCACTTTAAGATGGGGGAACTTTTATATGGTTAGTTTCTGTTTCTCATAAATAGCCTCTGTACTGACTTTTTTGGATATCAGGTTCGGTGAAGGGCTGCTCTTAACCAGCAATCAAAAACTCGACTTATTGGACCAAACTGTCCTGGCATTTATCAAGCCTGGAGAATGTAAAATTGGAATAATGCCTGATATTCACAAGCCAGGGCGTATAGGGATTGTATCTCGATCCGGTACCCTAACCTATGAAGCAGTATGAACTTAACTTATCTCATTAAGTTAAAGATCTAGGAAAGAAACTAAAGAGCGAATTACTCTTTGTGTTTTAATGGCAGGTTTTTCAGACAAACTGCTGTCGGTCTAGAACAGTCAACTTGTGTAGGTATTGGGGGTGACCCGTTCAATTGGGACAAATTTTGTTGATTGTGTAACCAGGTTCCTTGAAGATCCTCAAACTGAAGGTAAGCTATTAACAAGTCTGAAGTTCATGTCCCATATATATTATATCTAGTTTTATTGAAACCATCTGAGCACCAGATTGTTGTTCAGTATGCTATCCAATATCCATCATATTCACACTTCTTCCTATTCTATTCCATCATATTTACCCTGCACCAGTGGGAACCTTGCACACTGGGCCGCCCTTTTTGTGATATGAAGGTGGATATGAAAGTTTTATGGTCCTCTCACTTCATGATGTTTTGAAGCCCGAATGTGACCATAGGCACTGCTGCTACTTTGATTGATTAAGCTGTAACCACGAGAACATACTAACTCATAAAGAATGATAAATGGATGATTGTTACTGTCTTCTCTTCATACATGTTTAATGCCCACCTATAATTGATATTTAATGCTATGGATTTCTTTGTTCTTGCACCTGTAATGACCTTGTTCTTAACTATGGACATGTACACAAAGAAGAAAATGTTCATTTTCATTTCTTTGTGTTCTAGTGGGTTTAACGTTGCTTGATGGTTGTGCTGCCATTAATTTTCTAAAAGATTGTTTAATCATTATATTCTCAATGAATTTTCTCCTGTATTTGCTAAGCCTTTTTTACAACGTTGTTTTTGACTATGTATTCCACATCTGGATGATAAATTTGAATAATTGCCATGTTATACATATGACTGCTTATCCCGCTTATGATGCTGCTGCATCATTTGTATTTCAGGTATCGTCTTATAGGGAGATTGGAGGAACTGCAGAAGAGGATGCTGCAGTTTTAATACAGGTATATAATGCTGGAAATGCTGTAGATTAAACTTTATAAGAACAATGTAGAATGGAGATATTCATATGTTTTTTCGGTTCATTATGTTCCTGAACAATATTATGTTATCTTTTAGTATTTCATGTTGCACAACTATATTATATCCAGAGGTCATCAATAAAGAGAGGTAGATGAAGTTATCAGCCATTGGAAAATTTTTCTCCCTTGTTTAAAAACATGGGATAGAAGATAATTATGTTGCTGCTTTATTTGCAACTTTGCACATTTTGTGTTCGCATTTGCGTTCTTTTGTTATGACTAATTGTTGGAAATTTGCCTTTTGGTTAACATTGATTTTTTTTTATTACTTAGTCCAGTCTCATAAGCATGAGAATTAGTTGTTTGCAGCATATTTAAAGTATAAGATATAGGGCTGAAAATGCATCGGATATAGGTATATCCATATTTTTTCAGTGAATAGTCAATACGGATACAAATATTAAATAGATACCAAAGTTAGGTATCATATTTGTTCTAAATAAATACTGATACGAATTGGATGACAAGCATATCCATATATTTTTGAAGATGATATGGATTCAAGCAAGTATTAGTGTATATCCATATTTTTTTATCTGAATACAGATGTGAGTTAGATACTGATTCAAATATAAATTGGACTTTGAGTGGAATTCAATAATTGAAAACTACATAAATGACATATCATAAAGGATGGGAACAAAATCCATGATTAAAATTGCCTGCAATACACAATAACCGGTTAATGGTTAAGGCTTAGTTATTGAACCTACACAGAGATTGATTCGGCCTATGATTTGGACACTGATCTAACCAGATTTATATTAAAAATTATACTAAAAATTACAACTATTTAAATAAAATATGTAATATAAAAAGTATTGAAATTCTATGATATTAAATTACCACCATTACTGTTAATTGCAACGATAATTAAAAAAGAATTATGAATTATCTATTTTAAAGACTCATAAGAAAAATATATTCAAAAATAGGAATGTTGAAGTTATTTATTGCTTTTAAATATTTTAAATAAAAGGTTTTGAAAAATGTCATGAAGAAATAAAATGAAGTTATTCATTCTTTCATTTTATATCAAGTGAAAAAAAGGATCATTTTTTTTTATGAAAAGAGTTAATTATTCAACTATGAAATATAACAACAAATTTCAAATGACTATATTTTGTAACATTGAACAAGTTTTAAATAAGTATAATAAACCATGATAATATAACAAAATTAAATGTTGTCATGTTGGCTAAGTGGCTATTAGCCGGTTAAGTGTCTGTTAATCACATGAGAGGTCTCTAGTTTGATGCCTTATATGGGTGGTATGTAAATGGTTTTTCTTTGATATAAACGGATTTATTCTTTACTAATTGGCATACTTGGAAGAGAACATTTTTTGTGCTTTTTCATGTAACTGTAACCATAACCATAATATCAAGCTTTGCAAGCAGCTTAATATAAAAGTATTTTCATCGATCTCAGGAGTTCTAGAAGTGAATTAAATGTCTACAACATTACTCTGTTTGCTGTCATTTCTGTTGTAATTCTTTCTTGTAGAAATCAAGTCTTAAACCAGACCTTATGATTGCAAGTATAATCTATATTGCATAGATTTATTTATCCCCCATCTTCAGCACATTATCCCTACTCATTTAATGTTTTGGGACTAAAGTTCTCTTTGGTCACGAAATGAAAGGTTTGAAATGACTAGTTGGATAGGCATTACTTATTCACATGCCATTGTTGAAAATTATGGCGGTAGAGTATCAAATTGGATTTTGTCGAATATGTTGAATACTTATTTGGTTTTGATCATAAGAATAAAAGTATTATTAACAGATTGCGTGAAAAAGCAATGTTAGAGCTAATAAATTATTCCAGAAGTCAGGTAGAAGGTGGTAAGTATTATTAAGAGAAAGTGCGAACAAGCGTGTAGAACTGATTGTCCTTTATGTCTTCTCAACCTGGAGATATCATCTTATAATATGTGGGCAATTTTGTGGATAATGTGGAGAAGAGCCGCACAAAATGGGGATGCTCATATCAATGGAGATTTGTGAGGCTACTACTATTGAATTTCTTTGTAATTGTAGTAAGCCTCTATGAAGATCGACCATCTTAAGCCTTTATCTTTAGAAATTATAACTGCTTGTCTAACTAACTGTATTCAGAAAGCTAATGATAGTACATTAGTTGAGGACTTGATGATACGAGAATAAGGTGAATGCATAATTGGAATTGCTGAAAAAGCTTTGCACAATTGCATAAAAATCAACTTGAGCTGGATTGGAGAATTTGAAATGCAGTTATAATTGGAGGACAAACAAACTACATCCTTGCTGTATCTATGACCCAAGATGCCCTAAGGTTTTATTTCGGATCTGTTGTACAAACAGATGGAAAGAACAGCTGGATCTGTTTTCCTTTTTTTTTTTGTTAGGCCAGGGGAGGGGTGGGGTGGGCTTGGGGGTCACATACTGACATTTTGGGAATCAGGGGAGAAAAGCTATCAGATTGTTTGTAGAAGGAAAGATGTCCTTTCAGCTTTTAGTGCTTTATATTCATAAAATTACATTAATGTTGCAGGGATTCATATGTTAAATGAGGTGATCTAAACATATATGGTTATAAAGTTTTAGATATTTGGTCATAGATAAATGTTGATAAAACCAAGCACCATATTCTTAAAAATTAGTAGATTCAGGATGCGCCAGATTAAAAGAATCAGAGCAACAGGTGATCTACTGATTGTTAAGCATTCTGAACCATGGAGACTCTGAATTCTTGTTTAAAATGCTTATAAATGATTTAAATTTGAGAAATTGGGCAGATTACATCGGCAAACTGTGTTAGCCAATAGGTTATTTTCTTTATGGAGATGGAATTTATGGTTTGCTGTTACTATAGTTTAACTTAACTGAACGTAACAATTGCACCAGAAATTATTAGTAAGTTTATCGTATTTCAACTTATTTCTTTGTTTATTTTGCTAATGCTTCATATTTTCTCTGCTTCAGAATGTTCCATGCTTCACATTTCATTTCTTTCTAAATTGAACAGGAAAGTGGAACTGAGAAGCCTATTGTTGCATTTATTGCTGGACTTACAGCACCACCAGGTCGTCGCATGGGTCATGCTGGAGGTCTGTACCATATCATCTAAAGTTTTTCACATCTCCCCTTTGCAGTACGTATTTGAAGTTATAGAGAGGGCCTTATCTTGCAAAAAAAAAAGGAAAACCCAAAAACTATCATGTGCATTTTGAACAGGCTGCAAAGATTATTTTTTTTCCTTTTGAGGAGCTCCCTTTTTTTTATCTGGGTTGGGGGGCACTAGTAAAAACTTGGTTGGGATACATATGTTCAGAGTCCTCAAATCATGGATACAGGGCAGAGGAGGGATCGGGTTTGGAATAATTTTGTTAGTGTAACTGCAATTTGTTCAGCTAAATTTTAGAACTTATAAAGATACTGAAAAATAAAATGAAGAACTTATAGGTTCAGAGTCCTCAAATCATGGATACAGAGCAGAGGAGGGATCGGGTTTGGAATAATTTTGTTAGTGTAACTGCAATTTGTTCAGCTAAGTTTTAGAAATTATAAAGATACTGAAAAATAAAAATGAAGAACTTATAGGAAACATGGATTAGAGGGGTTGAACAGGAGGTTTCAGAGCGATGTCACTAGTTTTTAAGATTTCTTGGGTTTTGAAGGTTTGTGTTTTAGCATCATCAAAGCTGAGGATTTAAGGTAGCAAAGGGCAAAAGCTACCATTGGAAAGCATTGGTCAGGGAAAAAAGCAGTTCAAATATATTAATGCTATTAACTCTGCCATATAACTAGTTTTCGTTCCATCTACTACAAACTTTTATATGAGCCCTCTGTACGTAAAAGATGCATCTGATAGGAGCAACTCCTTAAGCATGCGAAGAGCCTGCTCTTCTTACATTTTCATGCCAACCGCCTAGATGAATATGATATTACATTTTCTGAAGGCATATGTGGATGTATGGTTAGCCTGTTGAAAATTTTAGAGTTGTCGGATGTAGTCTTTAAAAACAATTCTTTGTAAACTACACTTTAAAGATGAAAAAATTGCCCTTGGAGTGCTAATAGATTGTAGGAATGGCTCAAGCATTGTAAGTCATGTTGGTTTAAGTGTCCCCGTAGGCAGGTGGGAAGGCAGATGCTCTTTTTTTTTTTTTATCATCCAGCAACACCGTGCCAATGGATGCCTTAGCTGGTTGAGTGCTCAGCAGAAATTGCTTTTCTGTAGTCAGGCTCCGGTCATGGACTCTTTTCTTATTATACACCTCCCTTTAGCTGAGAAACAATCATTGATCTTCGTTATTATAATCTATCGTCAGGCAGATGACGTTGTTGCTCTTTTCAGATGATTAACGACAAAAATTTGGCACAGTGACCTAAGACATTCATGTCATTATTATCTGCTCTAATCCAAGCTATCTACTGCATAATTCTGTTTTTGCAACATTACTTGTTTGAATCCCTGAATTTAACTCTCTTGAAGCTTGATATAATTGGACCAAATCTCATTACTATTTCTACTCCAGAAGGATTGTCCTATCTGGATCATGGATCGTATGGTTTGATCGCTAATGGATACTCAACTCATGGTAGCTTTGATCGGCTTTATAAGCTGAATGTGTAATTTTGGTTTCTTGCAGCAATTGTGTCAGGCGGAAAGGGTACTGCACAGGACAAAATCAAGACCCTCAGAGAAGCAGACGTAACAGTGGTCGAATCCCCCGGCCAAGATTGGTGCTGCCATGCTTGATGTTTTCAAACAACGTGGACTTGTAGAATAGGAGGCACTACCATTATAATTCTCCTGGAAACGCCATGAAGTGATTTTTTCCCATTATTGTACTCCTGGAAATGTCAGGAAGTGATCTCTTCAATTTACTACTACTGCTTTGAGTGCGCATTAGCAGCTCATATTTACATCTTCTCGATTTATTTTCCTGTGTTTGCGGGAATTAGTTCTCTTTTCCATCCAAGCAGAGTCTTTTTTTGACAAGTTCCCAATAATTGAACAGAAACCTCTTCAGTGTATACTTTACATGCTTATTGATTTGCAATCCAATCAGCTAATGTTCTATTGGACCTCCATTCGCTTAAGGATCTTCCAATTTATATAAACTATGCTATCTACCATCCACAGCTTATACATATTTCTAGGATAAGATCAAATTGTTTCTCCGCGATCCAACAAGAAAAGGTACAAGAGTTTGCCTTCCTGGAGAGATTCCCTGCATTGGAGTTGCAGAAGAAGCTGAAAAGCACATATTGATCGTCTGTTCGCCAGAGAATAAAGGCTCTTATCGAAGAATAGTTGTAACGCTGTACACAATTTGTTTAGTCCTGAAGGCCGAAGCCACTTTGATGCTGAGTCAACTACGTTAGGTAGGTGCCGTTGTGAATGACCCTTAACATCGCGAAATTTGTGCGAGTTTCTTTTCTAACAAAATACGATTATAATTGTGTGCTTATTCCCGCAATAAATAAATAAATAAATAAATCGCGTGCTCATAGGGTTGCTCCGTCACCGATCTTGCCGAAAGAGCATCACTTTTGCCGGCATCAAGGTGTTGCGTAGTGCACGACACTGCATTTTGTGCAACCGTTTATCTTTCAATCCTGACATAATGAAAACTTAGATGATGGTCATCACCACCGTCATGCAGCAGGTATCATGACGAATATTTGACATTTTTGTCATCCATCCGAATAAAATAACGTCTATTGGATTGCATGTCAATTCAAAGGTTTACATCTCATTCAGCGTGAACGTGAAAGAAAAAAAAAATCATACTTTTTTGACAACAACATATTTTTTGGCTCGTCCCTTGTTGTAAAAAAAAAGGAAAAGGAAAAAGAATCAACCATATTTTCTACTTTTAGAAATCTGAAAAAAAATATAAAAATAGAATTTCTGTTTAACAATGTCAAGCACAGCCTATTTAATAATTTTTAATCTTAATTTCTTACCATAATAGTTCTAGTGATCGATATTACAACTATTTATTTCTAAAAAAAACATCATCAAGCGCTATTACGATTGTAAATTACCATACTTTTAAAAACCAAACTGAACCGGTCCGTTGAATCAATTAGACCATCAACTGGTCCAGCAACTAATCCATATGCTATAGCTAGATTGAGAGTTCTTGAGGAATAAAAAAATAATTGAATTAACCTATTAGGGATTTGATTGTTTCAACTTGATCATCCTTTTCACTCTTGCTTCTCTCTCATCCTTGACCTTCTTTCTTGCATCTCCAGCACCAACATGATTATAGATCTCACCATGTTGAAGACTTTTCTTTGTTCTTATCATCTCTTTTAGCATTTCTTCTCCCCCTCTCTCTCTCTCTCTCTTTCTCTCTCATTGTCCCCTTTGTCCCCAAAACTTAGTGAATGACCAACGGGGGAGGCGATAAGAACCCATCCCCTTCCCTCCTTTTGTAGAAGATTAGAACTTGGTAGTAAGTGAATCTAATAGAGAGGTAGTAAAATTAAAGGTGCAAAAGCTCTTGGCCTCTCTTCCCTTCTCCATTTCTCTCTCTGCCTTTCTAATGAGCTGACCAAAGATTGGTGGTAGACAGTAGTAGCACGCTAGCAACTGAATTGTCCTAGTTTCGTACAAAAATTACTTTACTTAATAATTAATAATTATAGTTTCTATCTATATATTATTAACTATTTTTATATAAATATTAATAATTAATATTTTATTATATCATCATGATATTATGGTTCAACTCGGATTGACTCGATGATTGAACCGGCGACATGTGACCTAGTCTCTTTTTCTACTTCGATAAATGATCCAATTCTTAAAACTACTAAATTATGATTTCGGCCCGACCTCTTATCTCGGTTTTTAGGCATGACTTAAAATCTAGGTTTATAACGGGCACCTACATAGCTAAAACTCATTCTCATTGAGTTAAGCTTCTGTCCAACTTGTATCTATAGCTAAAACCATGTGTTTTAGCGCCTAAATTGCAACATATTTCATGTTACAGGATGGTATGGTGGTTTGATGATCATCATCTATCCAATGGCAAGTCGATAAAGTTCATGACCAAGATTCGAATCTAAAATTTTTGGTTGCTAAGCAGATAATATCACTGTTCCAATGTACCATGTGGACTACTACGTTCGACTACTGAGGCTTGCCCCTTTGTATTTTACCAATAAGATACGGATTTAGTCATTTAAACTGACTTGCAAAGTCTTGTAAGCTGTCATCTTTTTAGTAGTTGTATGCCCCTCGAGCTGTTCGCTCCTGTCCATAACCAAAGCCAACCAAACGAGTCTTTTTTTTCCTACCAACAATTGTTTATTTAACCATAAAGAATAACTTGGTAACCCGGCAATCCCAAAGGCCAACTAGAGTGCGTCCGCATGTACTTGATTCCGAACTTTTCTCCCACGCCTGGAAGGCCTCATCCAAATTTCTAAGGCGTCTCTGACTTTGCTTCTCCAACGGCTCCCACCTTTCAAAATTCGAATATCCCCATTATCAGAAGCTCGGAGCCAGAAGTTTGGTTCCATGGCTTTAATTATGCCCGTCTCTGCTAATTATCTCAAAGGCATCTATTATTTTCTAATCAATCCTCCAATTGATTTTTTCTGGAAACTTTTAAAAAATAATTGCTACATCTTTCATTATTGTAATATCACGATGGAAATAATAAGCAGTCTGGTAATTTGAATATCTCTTGTATTTTTAATGAGAAAAATATGGTTTGGATCTGCATGAAGATTTTTTTTTGCATCCAATAACCTGAAACATGTATGGCAAAAAAATGATTTTCATTTATATTGCCGTTACAATGGAATGATGGCTAGCTGCATTACAAAGCAGAGCTCCATGCTCAAGTATCCCACTTCTATAAGGATACTTTTGCAGATATAAGAGTGGTCTGATGAGAATAGTAGTTTTAGTCAATTTTTTTAATAAAAAAGTATTGTTCTCAAGATCAGAGTGCATTTAAACAACAAAAATTTTAAGAGAAATATTATGGGATATTATCACCTTAGACCTTCCTTCCTCAAATGGTTGTATAATAAAAGTATTCAAATAGGATGATTGCAGCCTTCCATTCTGCTGCTTCTTTTGACGAGCGTCGCGTATTCCGATTTTTATCTTAACGGCCTTTAATTTAAATCATGCAAAGGCAGGCCCTTACCAGGATATCTAATTTTGCTAGGGAGCTGTACGCAAAAAGCACAATTCATTGCGGAGCACGTGATGTTTCATAGTGTCACGTGCTCTTCTCGGCTTAATTGAAGGAACACCGATCGGACAGCCGAGATGTACCTGGCCAGATCCAACGGCTGTAGTAGCCAGATCGCTGTCCAGGCCGACCGCTCGTTTGGTCGATGACGTCAGCCTCAGGTCTTCCGATTTCCCCTCTTTCCTTCTCTTTTTCTCCCCGCATCTCTCCCTCTCTCTCTCTCTTATTCTACAATAATTAGGGTTCCGATAATAATAAAGGCGGAAAACAAAAGAGGAATTAGCGTTGGAGTAGAAAAAGGCGACGTCCAGCACGAGATATTTTTCCCCTAGTCTTGTCCTCGCCGGATTCGGTCTCTCCTCTCTCTTTGAAAAGCTTCTGGGGTTTCTTTCCGTGGCTCCCAATCTCTCGCTTCCCTTCCAAGGAATCGATCCTAGGGTTTCTCCTGCCCCTCTCCAGGTCTTTCTCTAATCTTGGTTTTCTTTTTTATTTTTTCGTCTCTTTCTCTTTCTAAAACCGTGCTTTGGTTTAGATCAAGGCTTTTCGTCTTTGGCTTTTGTGGATTTGTTGCGTTTTTTTTGTGTTTTCTGGGATTTGAAACCCTCATCGGAGGAAATTGTTTATTTTTTATTTTGTGTTTGGGTCTAGGGTGGATGATCCGTTGCTCGGATTTCTTAGATCTGCTGTAATTCTGCTGGATTGAGGCTGTCGTTAGGGTTTAGATTGATTTTCTGAATTATGCGAACCTCATGGGCTGATTCGGTCGCGGAAGCCGAGAGCTCGGCGGCCGCCACTGGTGCTTCTTCTGCTGTCAACGCCACCGCTGCTGCTCCTCGTTCCACTCGCAGTACCTACGTCCCTCCTCATCTCCGCAACCGCCCGTCGTCTTCTGAGCCCCCGGCCCCCGCTCCCGCCGAGGCCCCCGCGGCTGCCGTGCGCCCGTCCGGGTATGGTGGTCCTTCTGGCGGGAGCCGCTGGGGTGGAAGTCCTGTCCGTGACGCGGGCCGCCCTGGGGATTGGTGGAGGCCGTGGAGGGGGTGGTTGGAACTCCAGAGTTGGCGGATGGGATCGAAGGGAGCGTGAGGTGAATCCTTTTGCAAATGATGAGGAAACAACTGAGGATGCATTTGATGGCCCGGAGAATACGGGCATCAATTTTGATGCATACGAGGACATCCCTGTTGAAACGAGTGGTGACAATGTACCACCACCTGTGGGCACATTTGCTGAGATTGATTTAGGGCAAGAGCTGAATGAGAACATAAGGAGGTGCAAGTATGTGAAGCCGACACCAGTCCAGCGCCATGCGATCCCGATCTCCCTTGCAGGCCGGGACCTGATGGCCTGTGCCCAGACAGGGTCAGGAAAGACCGCAGCTTTCTGTTTCCCCATAATTAGTGGGATCATGAGGGGGCAACCTGCTCAGAGGCCACGTGGTATGAGGACGGTTTACCCACTCGCACTGATTTTATCACCCACCAGGGAGCTTTCAGTCCAAGTATGTTTTTGTATTTTAGGTGTTCCAACGTGGAATACCCGTTCTATTTGCTGGTCTTGATGATTTCATTTTCCTTTTTCCATTTGTTTTGGTGTTTATATTTTGTGCTTTGTGTTCTAGATACATGAGGAGGCTAGAAAGTTTGCCTACCAGACTGGAGTTAGGGTTGTTGTTGCTTATGGAGGAGCGCCAATCAATCAGCAGGTTATTATTTTCACATTTGGTTTGATTTTAGTTTTTTTACTTTGTTGTTTGTTGTGAACCTGTAGTACATTTCATTTACAGCTTATTGTCCGGACATTGTGCTGGTTCTATATGGAGTTTGACTGATGTCAGATGGTTGGTAGTAGGAGTTCTGCTTCTTGCCTATTGGCACTGTAATAAATCCATCTCCATGGGGTAACCATTGAGCAGGCTGTGGTCAATGGATGCATGCATATATGCATACACCAGCATATGCATATATGGTGATAGACATAGTTTGATTTCTTGTTTAGCTTCAAGTATCGTCCGTGTCCTGCACGGTTGCACTGAAGATTTTCTTTCCTCTTCATGAATGGGTGTTTGTTTCAACTTGAACTGTTATGGGAACAAAAAGGCTTCCTGATCTACTAAACTTCTACTTTACTATTATCTTTTGCTTTGGAGGGATATACTCCCTAGGTTGCTTAGACACTTAATGTCGTGATTATCCACGATATTGAAATATGTAATTGCTACATATTATGAAGTTGTGTTATTATGACCTGGATCATGATTATTGGTGTCTCATTTATGCTTCTTAGGGGGGCAGCTTCCGTATTTGGCTTAAAATTTGCAAAGTTCATACTTTGATATGAACCATTGCATTCCTATGTCATAGTTATTAGTAGTTAGAATCAATAAAACATTGTCAATCTGAGAAAGTGGATTTTACTTTTTGCCCCTCATCTTTATGGAATTTCTTATCATATATAAACATGCATACTTCAATCTATGCAGAAGATTGTCAATAGGGCCATGGAACCCAGTGTGGGTTCCTAGGCTTCTACAATGGACTGCGCAGCAACCTAGGTGGTCTTTGCTTTCCTTTTTGAGCAAAGCGGGCAAGAAAATGAGAAGAAAAGATGAAGGAGAAGAAAGGATCGAAGAAAAGGAGACGATGAAAAATTGAAAATGCAAAGTGAAGAGAAACAAAAAGGAAGAAAGATAGAAGCTAATACATCAAAACTTGAAAAGATAATTATATCTTGGTTAGGATAAAGATGCTTGAAGGGATCGAAGAAGGGGAGAATAAAATAGAAATTGATTAAATTTGGAATAAAGAATTTACTTATGAAAAACAGAAAGAAGAGAAATAAGGGGAGGAGAAAGAATATGATAAACCGCGGAAGAAAAGAATTGCTTAGTAAAATTTGAAGGAAAAAGTGGAAGAGAAAGAAGAATAGGAAGAAGATAAAGGAAAAAGACACGAGAAACAAATAGGAGGAAATGGGCAGGGGGGAAGAGAAGAGAGAGTGGAAGAGAGGAAAAAAGTGGAGGAAGAAGGAGAAGGTTAGCTGTTGTAGATAGGTGGCCAATATAGACCTCCGAGGGTCTGTGATAGGTGGGACAGTTTACCCTCTTCTGTTAGGCAAGTTAGTGAGCAAGGGCATGTCCATGTGATTGTATAATGTGATTGTTGTGCATCAAGTGGTTGATATACAAGTTATAGCTGGCATTTGTTGTTAAATTAGTTTATATATATTGACACACAATACTTAGTGCAAGTAATGTGAATAGCTAATAAGCATCTTAAATTGTAGGTTAGTATAACATATGCTTGTTATTTGTATAGCTCAATATCATTTAGTGATATGAGCAGCCATCTGGTCTTTAGACTGGTGACTAATGCAACCATGTGTTAGCTAGGTTCTAAAAGATTTGAGGTTGTTGCTCCACCTTCATAAAGCACATCAGTCATTGCCCAGGTGGTTGTCTTAGATGCCCTAGTAAGCAGCCTAAATGGTCGTTTTTGACAACAACATGCATGCATGAATGTAGAAGTTACTTTTATGTTTCACCTTACATGCATGCAGTCGCCACTCAGGTAGTTAGCCTTGCTTAATTGCCCTAGTAAATAGCCAAAATGGTCACTTTTGGCAGCAATATGCATGCATGAATGTAGAAGTTACCTTTACATTTCATCTTACATGCATGAGAAGTTCTACAAATATTTGTGCATAGTGTGGTTGATAGTCTAACACTCAGCTAGCATCTTGTACTATGGCAAAAATGGGCTAGATCTTATGTCAGGCCTTTTTGTAGAACGCGTAGATATGACAGGGCTTTTTGTAGAGAGAGGAGTGATAAAAGAGATTTATAAGGAGAAATATGTGTAAAGAGAGTTGAAGAGGCAAACAATCTGTAGGATGTGAGAATTTTGTGGTGAGAACTGCACTGGAGTCTGAGGTGTTTTCAGTTGACATAGATATATAGTAGACATGATGTTGACAAATGATGAGATGTGAAAGATTCAAGGAAAGTTGAATATCGAGATGATTTAAATATTCGGATCATGACCCAAATGATTCGAAGTGGGATCATTTTAAATCCCTATGAAGCGTAGTTGAGAGATGCTTGGATTCAACATTTGCAATAAATGATGGACTATATGCGAGTATTGAGTACCAATTGATGTCAGCCACATGAGATGTAGATTGAGATTCCTATTTCTTAAAGTAACATATGGAGAACAAATTAATTTGATGGAGAGTAGGAGGGATTGATGGTCCTTAGGTTTGCATTTTTATGTAGGCAGTTCTTGTTATTGCTAGAGTTCTGAAAGACACGGTGGAGCTGGCTTCACATTCTTTTTTAAATAACTTTTATGAGTATGGTCATAATTTTTATACCCTTACCGCTACTAGATGTATTGTATATATTACTATGAGGCTGACTTCAGTGCTAATGCTTTTGTTACATGGTCCTTAAACACTAAGTCTCTTGGATGTTGGTTCAAGTATTGTTCGTATGCTTTGATTTCTTCCAGCTCAGTTATGATTGGGTTGCACACCAGTATGCTTTTGGGTATAAGTAATTATGTGCATATCTTGAGTTTGAGTTTTATGTTAGCAATTTGGGAGTGAATACAAATTGATTTTGCCAAATATATTTATTATATATGTGAATGTTATAAAGTAGATGGCTGCTGGTCAGCTTCAATGAGTATAGTCCCATCTTATGCATATTATTATACGTATTTATCCTTGGCTTTATCTGTGTTAGAGAGCGAGAAAAACAAGATAATTAACTCTATGAAAATGAAAATCTATTTATCAGTTCACATAACCATATAAGTTCAATGGTGAAAGCCTAATTTGAAACACTTCATCAACTAATGAAATCAGCGACCATCCATTGGATGCTTATTTTCTTGAAGTTAGTCACGTGCATGAGATGTCGCATATAGATAATTACATTATAACTAATGAAACATCTGCCTTTGATGATATTCCAAGTGACAGTTGAGACATATCTAGTTGTTGCAACAGATCCATGAAAATTTGACAATTTTGAGCCAAATCATGTATTCTATAAATGATGACCATTTAACAAGCGTTTTTGCTGTATGTTTTATTTTTGTTATATGTGTTAGTTGTAAAATGGGTTAAAGATTGCAAAGAATGTGAATGCATGTTACACTTTGATAGAGCTGGTATTTGGAGGGAACTGCTAGTAGTTCAGCAGTTTTTTGAAGGCTTCAAAGAGGAGGGCAAAAGAACATCAATAGTTTGCTGTTCTGCTTTTATTCCTCTTACTTTTCTATCTCCTTCCCATCATTGGAATGAAGATTTTTTTTTTAAAGGTAAATGGGGTGAGTTTTGAAGAGATGCATATAATTTGGGCAAATTTTTAAGTTTTAATCATACCATACTAAGCCTGGGGTACCTTTAGGTTGGAATAGGTGGGTGACATGTCTTTGTGCTGGACTATGTTGAGTGGAGGTTGGGAGTCTTGGAGATGTGGATGTTTCTTTCCCCTATAACTTTGCCCTTAAAAAGACACAGCCACCCAAGGCTTGCAAACTTGTTTGGCTAACATACATATGATAGATTATCTATAGAGTTTCAGCAATCTGAATTTTTAGAGGACTAGTAGGGGCTTGGAACTTGAGAGCACGACTTCCATTTGAAAGAGGTGCAGATATTCCAGAAAGCTAGACTCTGGTTAGAAGGGGCAAATCCCATCTTGGAAAATAAATGGTTATAAATTTATCGAAATATAAATTTATGATCCTAGCAAGGTGCACATGGAAAATACATGAGTATAACATTTTTAAAACAAATGGTTATATGAGTTGTGGTAATCACTTGCTGCTGTTGAAGCTATTAGGTTTGCTGATAAGCAGAGGAGATTTGTAGAATTGCGTATAGATGTCATATGGGTTAAGGTCGCTTGTGCTAAAAGCCTGAAGGTAGTTCCAACTTGCTTATCTTTTATAGTTTATTATTTCTTCACATACATTTACCATGCTGATGACTAGGGGTGCAATCGAGCTGAGCCGAGTCGAGTAGCTAGAGCCACAAGCTTGACTCGATTTATAATATTTGGGCTTGAAACTTGACTCGAGATTGATCAACCCTAATATCGAAGCTCGAACTTGACTCAATCAAAACAAAGCAATACTCGAGGTTGACTCGACTCGACTCGAAAATCAATTGAGCCATTTTTGAGCTCGAGTTCAAGCCTTCCTCATAATGAAAAATATAATTAAAAGTCAAGAGTTGGGTCAGATTAAAAGGAATATAAATATTATATTTTTAAATATTAAATTAATAATATATTATAAATAAGATATAATAATATTAAAAATATATATGCTCGACTAGGCTTGTGAGCTTTTGAGTCAAGTATTTTGCTATTCAAGCTCCACTCGAAAAATTGTTTGAGCTTCTCGAGCTCGGTAATAGTCGGGTTGAGTCAAGCTTGGACCCCAGTTGGGCTCAAGTAGCTTGCAAGCTGCTCGGCTCATTTGCGCCGCCTACTGAGGACAGACTAAAATTAACGGTTTAGTGAATAAGCAGCAGTTAATTGTTAAAAATAGTTAAAGTAGGATTTGAACGTTTAGTAACTTTTTGTCTTGTAACTGGAACAAGCAAAAGCATGTCTTGAAAAATGTGGTGGCTTCCATCAAGCTTTTCTCACTTTTATTTGATTTAATCTTCTAGACCAAGTTCTGCACTTGTGCTTGCTTTTCTTATTGGGCTTTTGACGCAGTTTATTGCTAACAAAATCTTTGTGAAAGATCTCTATATTCCCTTTTTGTTCTGGTTAATGATGTTCATGATATTATTAGATGCATTATGATATTTATTTCATAAGACCCTGTATCTACAATACTTGTTCCTTTTTTTTTTTTTAATATATTTGATCAACTAGCATGCTTGATAAAAAGGCCTGTTGAAATCTTGGTTTATTGTTTGAAGTGTGTTAACTCCTCTTATCTTTGGTGTCTGCTCCAACATTGGTCAAGGGTTTATGATGGTATTAGATGAATAACCTTTCTGCTTGAGAATTTGCATAGCCAATCCTCTATTGGTTTTTCTTTATTGATACATTCAATTAGGCCTGACTAGATAAAGAAAACTGGTCCTTTGGAATCTTCATATATTGTTGTGAGTGTACTGTTTTTTGTGTGCATACTATTATGCCTTCTTACTGATTACAGTGCGTGTATCTTGGCAGTTGCGGGATCTGGAGAGGGGTGTTGACATTCTTGTGGCAACTCCTGGCCGTTTGGTAGATTTGTTGGAGAGGGCTAGAGTTTCATTACAGATGATTAGATATTTGGCCTTAGATGAAGCCGATAGAATGCTTGACATGGGTTTTGAGCCACAGATTCGAAGAATTGTTGAACAAATGGACATGCCCCCACGAGGCATAAGGCAGACGATGCTGTTCAGCGCCACATTTCCTAAAGAGATACAGGTTGGTTCCATCATGTATGGAACATTCTTATTTTTATGTATGTTTTGGAATCTGCCAGTTGTCTGCTATTTGTGGTGTTAATGTTTTTATGCTGGGTGGTCCATTTTTATTTTGGATATAACTTAACATAAATTGCCTTAGGTATATATTTGTCTTGATTGTGGTTTCTTAATTTCAGATGGTAAGCATGACAGAGTTAAGAAATCTTTGTTGGAGTCATCATAAATCTTTTATAACAGAGCTGTGCATCTATTATTCGTGCATATGAACTTGTGCTTCCTATTGTGAACTATATGGGAAGTGACATATGTTAATTTATGCATGATTGCTAATTTTCTATGGTTGTGGCACTGTAGATACTTGATCTGGAAAGGGCATTAGAAATTGCCACCATCCAATCCTAATGATTGATGCACTCTTTTTTTTATTTGTTTTCTATTATTTTTTTTTGTTGCTAACACCTTATGATCACTGGTATGTAGTAGAGTAATATATTCAGTCTTTCTTGAGACAAGAATAATCTAGAAATCTAAACAAGAAGTTGGAGGGACATGTCAAAAAGGTGAATAAGAAACATGACAACTGGAAAGTGTTGATATTATATTGACTGACAATTATTTAAGCTAATATTTCAGATGGTCATTTTATCAGAAATATTTAAGATTTGGTTTAACATGAGAAAACTGCTTATGATATAATATGATTGGGGTGACCTTATGATATTATGATGCTTGATGGAAAGTAGGGATGAGAGGGTATAGACTATAGACAAAATACCTGAACTGTGCATCTTATCCCAATGTACTGTGTTGTTGACACAACAAGATATGGGTTGGGGTATGGGATTGTGTCTGGCAGAAGCATTATGATTGGACTTGGCTTTGATGAATCCCAACCATGGAAAGTGCCGTGCAATCCACTGAGAGGGGGGGGGGGGGTCACATAAAGAGTACCGAAGGAAAGTGGGGTGTGGGGCACCTACATGGGTTGAGGCTGTCTCATGGACTCAGGTGGAGGACACCAAGAGTGGACAACGGATGCTTGGGGGAGGGTGGAGGCGATGGAGGCCGTAATAGGTGCAACATTAGATAAGGAGAATGGGATTGAGGTTATGGTGGGTTCAGATTAGGCTGTTGGCATGTGCGATGCATATGGTCTATCAGGGGAAGAGAATTGATGAACGGTTGTGATCTCATCAAGCATTATTTGATTTTTCAATCAGCAAACTGACTTCTGGTTCTTAACTTGTACTTTTATCAAGAATTATTTGATGGACGGTTGTTATTTTTCAAGAAAAGTAACTTAACCAGGTTGCTTGTTTTGATGTTCATTTAATATATGGTTCATGGCTTGGGTTAAAAACAAGACGTAAGTGTGTTCAAAAAACAGAAGCGAGTGTGAATAAATGTGTATAAGAAAAGGCACAAGTGTGTATTAAATAGGCTATAATGATTAAAAGTTGAATGAAATAATGCAAGGCCCGACAGACTTAGGTCATGTACGGCATTTCTTCACACCTACACTGATTTTTTGGAGCCTTAGCTGGTACTTGTATTCTAAGATTTGATGATAACAAGGATGCAGACCCAACACCTGTACTTTGAACCTGTGCCAACACGAGGAATGGTGGAATGAAGAGGCGATGATAAAATCCAGAGCAGGTGTAGGGAAGCTTGCATTATCTGATAGCTTGTGGTGCTCGTTGTGCAGTTTCTAAAGTTTGGAGAAAAAAAAAATTTAGGCAAATAGATATGCTTTTTATATGTTGTATGTTTTAGAGTGTTTGGTTTTCTATGTTACCTGTAATCTGGTTACCGTATGTTGTCTTGGCAATCTGTCTTCTCATTTTCTTTGCATGTTGTTCGAAGTATTTAATGGGAAATTTTCTGACATGTATGGGCACTAACAAATTTATAACTTTTGTATGCAGAGATTGGCTTCTGATTTCCTTTCCACCTACATCTTTCTTGCTGTTGGAAGGGTTGGTTCTAGTACTGATTTGATTGTTCAGAGAGTTGAATATGTTCTTGAATCGGACAAAAGAAGCCACCTTATGGACCTTCTTCATGCCCAAAGAGCTAATGGTGCTCATGGAAAGGTCATACCCGCTTAAAAACTCATCTTTCTAGTGGTTTTCTTCTTCACCCCTAGGGGTGGCTCCATTTACTTTAAGTTACTGGATTTTTGTAACATTTTCTTGCTTGCTTAATTATATGGTAATATCATTTTGATCAGGTAATTACCATGGTTACTGATACCATTACTTTGATCCCTGCAGCAAGCTTTGACTTTGGTCTTTGTAGAGACAAAGAAGGGAGCTGATTCACTGGAACACTGGTTGTGTATGAATGGATTTCCTGCAACCACCATTCATGGGGATAGAACACAGCAGGTAGGCAAATGGGCAATTTATCACGTATATCTTTGATGATATTTGAAAATTGTCCAACTTTCATTTTTTTTTTCCACCTAACTTATTTGTTCCACATCTGTCATTATGGAAGTGGTCTTTGGCGCTCATGATGCCTGTTCTATTTTCACTCTGGATGGTTTATAAAATGTTATGTTCAACTTCGCATAGAACATTACTTTTCTCCTTTTTATTTTCATAATTAATGAATATCTTTGTTAAATAGATGAGAAACCCACTACAACGAAACTGTTTGTTAGATGACTCGCTGGGTTTGACTGTTGTTATACAAGCCATTTGTCTGTTGTTTTCTGGAGGTTGCAAATCTGATGTAGCCCTAGGGTTTGGAGTTAGGACTGCTCAATGAGGGTTCTGGAGTTCCATGAAGAGGATCAAATAAATTTTGTACTAAATCTGAGTGATGTTCTGATGTCTGCAAGTGACATTTCGAATTTTAAGTATGAAAATCTGTAGTTCTAGGGTTCTGAGTGCTTTCTGTGGTGCGTATGGGTTTAAATAAACGCTAGGGTTGCTGTCAAGTAATTTCTGGGCACAAGAAGCAATTATTTTTGTGCAGAAATCAATAAACCATGGTCAGTAAGGGTGTAAACTGACGTTGGACAGCACGAGATAATATAAATCTGAAATGGATGAGCATTATGAAATAAACATAGCAAATCAACATAAATGTGTCTTAGCAAGTAACACTACAGGGTGATTTCTAGACAGAAGAAAAGGAGGAAGAAGATTTATAGAGAAAGCGAGGAGGAAAATGCTGCGAAGACTCTGGAAGAGTCTGCAGTATTGCCCCTTATTTTTTTGTTTCCAACTTTCAAAATCAAATTACCTTTCTATCAAAAAAATCAAATTCCCTTGCATGAGCAAACCCTTTAAACAAAAAATAACAGAGCTCTTACTTTATTTCCTAGAATGCCCTCATGAGATGGCTTGGCATATACAATAGGAAAGAAGAGACTTTCTCAGTATGTCTTTATGAAATAATCAGTATAAGAGATGTGATTTTCTTTGGAATTGAAATTGAAGATGAAAACATCGAGGAATTATTACATATTTCTGAGGAAAATATATGGCTTTTTTATGGATTAAATAATATGGAATAATTTAATGAATATCATTGGAGTTTCTCATTCTTTGTCATTGCAAGGAGTTATTATTTTCACTTATGTTTTATCCTAAAGATCCTGTATATGCAAGAAGTAACTTCCTAAGCAGGAAGGTGTTGCTATTCATTTTTCTCTAGTAACTTGGTAATGCTATTCATTGAAAATGGTTGTGGACTTCACTTATCATGAAGCTGCCAACAAAACGCGCAGGATTTCTTGGTTTCCGTAAATCTGCATTTTGTTTATTAATAGATAGATATAACTTATTTTAGGCTGAAGAGATGCAGACTTAATTTTCTCATTTATGAGAGATGTTGTAAGAATAAAATATGACAGGGTTAAGAAATTGTTATTACAAGCTGTCTGCTAACAAGGTTGGATTTGTGCCTTCTGGTTTCTTTTTTAGAGGTGAGTGCCTTCTGGTTTCTGACATATTGAAGTAGCCAATTTGAGGACTTCGAATCAAGGGACTAGAAAGATTTAATGTCTTTATATATATCAGTCTGCTTCACAAGGTTGGATTTGTGCCTTTAGGTTTCTTTTTTAGAGGTGAGTGCCTTCTGGTTTCTGACATATTGAAGTAGCCAATTTGAGGACTTCGAATCAAGTGACTAGAAAGATTTAATGTCTTTATATATATCAGTCTGCTTCTTGTGTATGGCTGGTTGCATCTATAACTGAGCTTCAAACTGAAGTCTGTTAGGATACCTGGCTCCTTTGCGAGACTGTAGCTCAAGTCATTGGAACAAGTGTTCATTGGTCTGCTATGCCAAGGGATTAATTGCAAATCAGAGTGGATGGTTTTAGCTGCATATTAAATTTATTTCTTGTCATTTGGCCAAATATTATTAAAATTGATTGTGTTACCGTTGCTTAGCAGTTGAAACTGGACAAGTGGCTTTGGTAAATTGTATATAAGTTGTCGATGATGTTAGAATCATCAAGGAATTTATGGTAATCTTCATGATCAGCCAATACTTTAAAGGTTTGATGGTGGAAGACACTCTTCATTGGAGGATTAAAACTAAGAAGGCTGTTGAACTATAGGCTAACAGCTTTTCTGCATAAGCCTGATTAAATATCTTCTTTTCAAGTGATACATGCCTCAGCCATTCTTTTTTTTTTTATCTTTTTTTTTTTTACATTTTGTTCTAATATATGATGGTTGTGTCCATTTTTTTATTCTTGTATCATTTATCATTTGTAAAGAAATGCATTAAGGGTTTTGTCTTGCTCTTTATGGTTTAGTTTTGGCTATTTGCTCTTCTCCAGGAAATCCTTATTGTTTGCTTTGTTTTTCTGTGTTTGCTTTTGTGATTAAACTAGTCTTTAGGCTCATTCGAGCCTCTACCAGTCTGAAGCTTACCTATTCATAAAGAGTTCTTAAAAAAATGTTGCTTTTGGTGTGCCATTTTCAATTGACAGATTTAGGCACCTACTACAAAATAATGAGCTCTATACTGTCTCAATTGCATGTTTTTTTGGTAATCTATTATGAGGAAGTTTTGAAGTAAAAAAAAAATGTCTGCTTCGTTTATTTTCTCATACAATATTTAATTTGCCATTGAATGACTACCAACACTCCCTTGAAGCATCAGCTAGCTGCATAGTGATTGTCAATGAACTTGCACTATTCGCCAGCCAGATGATTGTTACTATCTTATCTGAGTTAGTAGGAATTTTATGGGATTTGTTCATTCCCCGAGCATGTCTAATTATATCTCCCCTCTCTTCTGTTCAAAAATAATTTTAAAGTTCTGCTGCTAATTTGAAAGTAATTGATTTGTACCTTGATTATTGGGTCGCTGCTGGGCTCTATTGTCACATCATTGATGCTGTCTCACAGGAAAGAGAATATGCACTGAGATCCTTCAAGAGTGGTGCAACTCCAATCTTAGTGGCAACAGATGTGGCGGCACGTGGGCTTGACATCCCTCACGTGGCACATGTTGTCAATTTTGACCTTCCAAATGACATTGATGACTACGTGCATCGTATTGGAAGGACAGGGAGAGCTGGAAACACTGGTCTGGCCACTGCCTTCTTCAATGACAATAACTTAAATCTGGCAAGACCGTTGGCTGAGCTTATGCAGGAAGCAAACCAGGAGGTGCCTGCATGGCTCTCCCGCTATGCTGCTCGTTCTTCCTATGGTGGTGGTGGTAGGAACCGTCGATCTGGTGGTGGTGCTCGCTTTGGTGGTCGGGACTTTCGAAGGGATTCCTCCTACAGCAGAGGTGGAGGTGGTGAATACTATGGTGGGGGCGGTGGATATGGTGGTGGTGGTGGTGGTGGTGGTGGTGGGGGATACGGGGGTGCATCTTCAGGGTACGGGGGTGGCTATGGTGGTCCGGGGGTAACTAGTGCTTGGGACTGACATTATCCCCATTGTCTTAAACAACTTTTAAGTTCTATTCACCCTTGTTTTCTAGAATATAATTTTGATCGAGTTGCATACTTGCAGGGTTAAACAGTGGGTAATTGCCCCTTTTTTGTTCTTTCTGTTCATTCAGTAGTCTCTCTTCTTATTGGTTCCCCACGGTGTTGTCTGGCATTCTGGATGGTTAATGTGATGGTGAATTAATGGTGGCGACTGACTTCCAGGTCATGGGTGGGCTCTGTTTAGTTTTATTTTCTTTTCTTCCTATTTATCCTTTTCTTTTTAGGTTGGGTGTAGTTTTGCTTGGTGGAGGGTTGTAGAATATGTGGTGAGAGTGGGAGGGGCTTTTTTGGGGCCTGTTCGTTTCATCTCATTGCATGTTCTTTTCGACCTGCATTAATGGTGGGGGAGTAGACAAGAGCTAGGCTTTTGCTTTTTATATTTTCATTTCGAGTTCTTGTTGTAAATTTGAGAGATTAACTGAAATAAATATGACTGGAAGGGAGAAAAGGGGATAGGATGTCAATTTGTAATGAAAAAAGAGTAGTGTGTTTTATGTACTGTGATATTGTTATTTGGAACAGATACTAAAATATATTTTGTTTTCCATCGCTCTCTCCTTTACGTGCGCATGCAGAAAAAATAGTGGTGAATCTGTTAGAAGAAAGGTGTCTTTATATATTAATGAATATGCTGTCCAAGTGGCTTGGCTGAGGAGTACATGATTATATTTGTTGTTCAACTACTGGATCAATTACTAGTCTGCTGGGATGGGATGCAAATCCAAAGACCTTGCTGAATGCACTCTCTTATGGTTGCATCCAATTTTGCTTCATTCATCATAAGCTGATGGAAGGATTGTGCTGCTAGTTATCAAGGTCGTGTGGATATTTTGATATCTCGGGTGCTGCAAAAGGGTCGTTGGTCATTTTGAATGGGTTTTTCTGGTGTTGAAAAAATTGCAGTCCTCTCTTGAAACGGGAGATCCTTTTGGATAGCAACTCTTGCGAGCAGTGCCCCAATACATATTTGAGTGCTAATTGCGTTGCTTTTCTTTCTTTTCATTTTTTTGGTTTTTGGGTGTTTGGTCGTTGCTTGCTTCAAGGTCTTCGCGCATGCAGAATGATTCATTACGCGCATGCGCATGGGCTTTTTTCTGCTGGAGTCGGCCGAAGTTAATCAGTAGGGACTCTGCGGCATGGAATTTTTTTCTCTAATAGATTAGAAAGTGTGTCGTGACTCTAGTTGATTTATCTAATTCCCAATTGAACCGCATCATGCAATTTTTTCCTTGAATGGTATTGTTGCATTATTGTCATTTTTTTAACCACCATCAAATTGAATCATATTGGCCCAGCAAACATCAACATGGTTTTCCTAGGTCCGATCGTTGAGGCACAGCTGTGACGAATCATTTTGTGCTGGTTCGATGGCAAATTACTTAAAAATCCCCTTTCGTGGGATAGTTTAATAAATTATTTATAGGCGAGGAACAAGCCCCCTACATGCTCCTTAGTTAACAACCGCATCTAAAAGGGAGTACATTGAGGAACATTATTTTTGGGCCCCTGATTGGACAATAAACTACTTACAAGTCCCTCATTTAAATTAACAGATGCTCCTGCTGTCATGTGATCAAACTCCTATTACTGGTCAGGCAAAGCAATAATATTTGCTCTCTTATCTTCCATTATTTGCAATGGCATTCCCATTGCTGCATGCTACCGACTTTAGCGTGACTGAATAGCAGAGGAAAAACCTTCCGCCTCTATTATTTACCAATTAATAACTACATTATTATCCACAATCCAAAAACAAAGAACCAGGGTTCTGGAAAGGGTTCAAATCTCCATACGCAATAATAGTTTTACAGCGACATGTACACCCATGAAAAGTTCATACCCGTATAATTTCTGCAATGCAATCCTGTTTATTCCCTGGACACAAGTTTTAGATTGATATTACATCCTTCAAAAGACTGGATTTTCTGAAGCTTGCTGGAACTCCTGAAAAGGAAGCATAAACGATTCATCATTACCAACAAGAAATAGATTCAACAATTCAGTTTCATTGATAACGTTTCAAACAAGAAATAGGATCAATAATTAAGTTTAGTTGATACTGTTTATGCTATCATTGGCTGAATGGGCTTAGGTTCCAGCATTACATTTAAAGAAAGCAGCGCTATATCTTTGCCAGGTGGCCTTTAGTTCATCAAAACAAAACATGAACAGAACAAGCCAGTACTCTTTGCAAACGATTATGAGTTGCACAAACAAAACTGTAGGTGCCTTCCCAACTTTTGGTGGAGGCATGCGAGAGCAACGTTAGCAGATAACCATGCATAAAAAACCCAGACACGTTCTCTGGATAAACAACGAACAATGGATTGCTTGAGCGATATAAGTCACACTTGCAACTTCCATATAATAGTGCAGCATAAATTGTCTCGTGGTGGCAAATATTCCAGGTACACGGCCATGAACATTAAACTATATTAATTCATAAATGCCATGAAATGCAAGGAAATAAGATGTTGGCAGCCTCAAATTTTAAAATTATTCTTCAAGGATTAAGAATTGATTACCAAGAAAAAGGGGGATAAGAATGTAATTATATCTTTAATGTTTATCAGATTCGGAACTTGATGTCATTTCAAGGAGCTTTGAGATGAAACCACTTGTAAAGTCATTCTTCATAAGGCTAAGTATAAATCAACTCCATGGGACCAAATACCCAAATGCATCTAATTTTTCAAAACAGGTAAAATCTATGCTTATCCTTAAATAAATGGTTCAAAAATTCAAATGGATAAAGAGATGATGAGAATGACCCATACATTTATGTAATATGACCTCAGATGTTGATATCAATCAGAACACCAAAACTTCAGATTGTTTTTGGATGAAATAAAAATGCTGTCTTCAATGTCACAGATATGTCAAAACTCAAACCATGAAAACGATCTCAAGATGCATAATGCAGAGAAAATGACCTTTAACACACGGGTGACTTGAGCAACAAAGAACTATCATCCTTTCCCCCCCATATTTTATGTTCTCTTTGCATACATGTAAGATGGGAAGTAAATAGCAGCATTATGTTATCCTCCACAATTGAGAGTGCAGAGTTTATCCTCCACATCAGAGTTTATACATGTACGTTCCATTTCAACATGAATAAACAGTAGATGCTTACCAGCTTGCACTAGGACACATATCATGCATCTAAGCAATACTAAATATAGGAAGTCAGATACTGTTCGTTTTGATGTTGCATCATTTTGATTTGGCAACCTTATTATCATCTAAGCTAAGATTGATTCAACTATTGATGCCATAATTGAGCCAACTTGTTAAACAGCATTTTTTCATAGCCAAAGCTCTCCTCATTGTATTTTGTGAGTAAATCATTAGTACATTATTTCCAAGTCAAAAAAAGATAAATTTATTTCTAAAATAAGCACTATCCATAAATGTCAAACTTTATTTAACCTAACTTTTATATTTGCTATTATATATGAAAAAGTGTAATATGACTCCCTCGGACTTCAAAGAAGAATTTCCATGTTATTCAAACTACGATAAAGGGATGGATTGCTCACTTGGATCTACCAAAAACTGCAATTTTCAACCAAATAAACAAGTTCTATGAGATCTACCAACAAAGTGATTCATGTTTGCTCACACGAAACATGAATCACTTACAATAACATGATACGAAACATGAATCACTTACAATAACATGATATGGCATCACAGAAGAGTTCCACATCAGGTTAAAGATAATATAGTATTTACAAACTTGCTTACTTTAAACTAGAGATCATATTCTATTGAAGTGTAGTCCGTTTGTTAACAATTTGATATCAAAAAACCAGAGCCTTACGACCACTATAAAATGGGATTTAGTAAGTTGGCTCATGCATAAAGATGAATCATTTAGCTAGTCTTACCCCAAAAGCCAAAAGAAAAGTTACAAGAAAGCGGAAGAAACTGGGTCAAATGTGATAACAGCATTATGTTTGTGTGCTGCTATTCTAATTAGACTTCTTGACTTTTACTTGATACAGTTCAGATGCATGACAAGTGTGCCAGTGCAAGTTGGCAAGTACCTACTATTTCTTCTCTTAAAATATAATGAAAATGTATTGTCTGTCAGAGCCAACACACACAGGTGGCTGTTGTTAATGGGAGTGAGAGCATCATGTTATTGCCCAAGTCAAATATTACTATTACCCACAAAGAAAAACAAAAACGTGGGAAAATAATAAAAAGGATGATAGCTTTCTATCTCTCAACTCGCATCACATTGCATCCTAGGACATCAGATCCTTTGCTAGCTATGAGTTACAGATTTAGAATTTGGAAAATCCATGCTTTTCTCAGTTGTAGGAGGTTCTTGACTCTTCTTGGATCATCTATATAAGAAATTGTTGCCTCTTTCTTCATTATATTGACAATACAATAACTTGATGTTCTAAACTTTCTTTTCCCCCAATCATCCATGTAGCATGCTTTTCTCTTTCTTCAGTACTAGAACCAAACAATAAGCTCACCTCCTTTTTTGCTTACATCGTCTTGGCCAAATATGAGCAAACAATTTCTCTAAGAGTTTATAATGTGATGCATCTAAGAGAACAAAAATACAGTCATAAGTCAATGCCTAGTTATTACACCTTGAATACACCCCTGGATTCCATTTTAGGGCAAAAGGGCATTAAGAAATACCTAAATGAGTCAAGTAACCTTAAACTTACTTCTAAGAAAATTAAGAAAGGCCAATAACCTTCCCTGCTAATTTTTTAGCGAGAATAAGCAAAAAACATTCTATAACTACAAAAGGCACAAGCATAAATCTTAAAAGGGGAACAGAGTAATAAGACAGTCATATTTATATTGTTTCCTTTCCCATGTATGAGATTTTTATTTTTTATTATTTTTCCCATATACATTCTGAATAGGGGTTGGTCCAATATCATTATTGAGGCAACAGCAAGTAAATTTCAGAAAGAACACAATGCAACGAGCTCTAACTTTAAACAGATCTCCAATCAACAGCTTGCACCTGGCAGATTTAACTCAATCCTAAATGGACAACATTTGTAGCATGCCCAAAACCAAGTAAAGCTTTTATCATATTCTGAAATTTCTAAGCGTCTTTATTGTGCTTAAATCCAGATTGTTCGGTAGCAATTCAATGAAAAAAGAACAAACAATAACAAGAGAGATTATTCAAACATAAAGTCATGACTAATGTATTTAATTTCTTAGCACACTTCTCCTGGTGACCCATAACTACATGATACGACAGGAACAGAAATATGCTAAGTCCTCCAACCTTTCTAACAGAAGCCAAGGAGGGTACAAGTACACTGAGATGAACACAAACAAAATCCTTACATCTAATCATCATGCGCAAACTTTATTAGACAAGTAAATAGCTTTAAAAATTCCAAACACTCAGATCTTTTCTCATTCTCTCAGCTTAACAATGGATTCTCGAGTGCAGTACACAATGAACTGCTGTAATTCATATTTGGTGATGTCATGGGTGATCAAAGCAAAATATATCTATCCATGCTAACAGATAGGCCAAATGAAGACACCTCCAGAACAAGATGTAACATAATGATGATCAAAAGCAAACATGCAATCTAACTGAAATAAAGCGATCGCAGTCTGTGCTTATACTATCTACGAACATAGATCAAGTTATGAATCATCAGTCAAAAACTGATTTTTAGATAACTGTGAGCTCAAGTCAGTCCTAGAGCTATTTCCTCAAACACACAAGCAAAATATTAATATTTCAAACTGGTCTCCGCTTATCTAGTAATTACTCCCCCCCCCCCCCAAAAAAAAACACAGACAAACACATATAACCAAAGATAACCACCTCCACCGTCCCCGTGGTTGTGCCGCACGACTATCAAAACACCAATCATTTGATGTATTCCACACTGAATCCAAACCGTCCAAAAGATAGATCGTCTTAAAAGACATCCTTAGATGGAATTGAAGCATCGCCTTTTTTACAATCAGATGACTCAAAAAACGTACTTTCTTGCCCCCGAGAGACCAAAAAATGCGATACCTTTCTCTAGGAAATATCTTTACCGATACAATTCAGTGCCCGATCCAGCAGATCAAGACCACCCATGTCATTCATGCTCGCAATCCACCAAAAGAAACCATTTGATCATGACGATGGGATCGATCAAAATAGAAAAACACAATAAAGAGACCCACCCTCCCAACCGATCGACTCAAAAATCTAGGGTTCGCTGAGAGAGAGAGGGATAGAGGGTACGACCTCGGAGATGCGAAGCCCTTCGGCAACCAATCCGGCGGCGCCGCGGCAGGAGGCCTTGGCCTTGCAGACGGGGATGCGCTCGAACTCGCTCACCGGGAGCGTCTCGGAGAGGAACCCGACCTTGAACTCGACGGTGCCGGCGGCCGGGTGGGCCTCGATGCCGGAGACTGAGACCCAGATGAAGACCTTCTTGGCCTGTATTCCGGAGAGGTCGGATATCTTCCCGTAGGTGAGCTTCCCCTTGATATTTTTCTCGTAGTACACGAGGTCGGAAAACTGGACGTAGCACGGCGCCTTGAGCTCCACCTCGAACTCCCCGCTCGGCGAGAGCGAGTAGCTCTTCACCGAGTCCGGGAGGAGCCCCTGCGGGAGCCCGTACTCCGGGAGCATGTCGTGCACCGCACCGCCCACCGCACCGGGGGCGGCCGCGACGGCGGAGAGGAGAAGGAGGAGGAGGAGGCGGCGGAGGGATGTCGCCATTGTTCTCTCTTTTCTTCCCGTGCGAAGAGCATGAGGCGATGGACGAGTCATTTTATAGAGATAGACACATAGTAGAGCAGGTGACTGGGGCCCAGTGGCATTGTGTCTCTGAGATCCGCTGTTTGGTTTCGGACAGGATATTTTATATGAAGCGGATGACAATTTGACTCGTGCATAGTTGTCCGCGGCTTTCAGGGCTCACTGAGTGGTTAAATGGAGTTTCCTGTTAGGGATGTGATAGGTGATTCGGTCATTAGTCCGCTGCGCAGTTGGGTTGGTCGTAAGAGAGAAATTAGCCGTACACGAAGCCAATCACAACCGTTTATTATGCATCGAGATATGGATTTTATGAATAAAATTTATAAAATCAGCGGGGGACAGGAGAGGAAAGGGACGGCGGTAGACTCGGGGGACTCCGCTTCCGAGATTGGTCGGTCCGCCGTCCCGCGGTGGCGTTAGATGACAGCATTTGGAGCTATGAGATTAGTGTTGGAGTTTGATTAATAAGTTCTGTGTCCACCGACGGATTAAAATATGCGTCTCTTTTTTATTTTTTACCAAAAAAGAAACTACAGTAAAAAAAAAAATAACATCCTGATCGTTACCTGTAATTTGGATGGTATCGGGTATCTAATGTCTCTTGCGTACGAGTGAAGTAAAAGAAGTCAGTCAAGGGGCCATTTGATGCCCCCAAGGTGGTAGCCTAGTGGTACTGGGCAGCAATTCTAACCATAAGGTCCCAAGTTCGAATCGCTGCGGCGACGATTAAATTGTGGACCGAAGCTCATTACTTTGGCCACTGCTTGGACTTGTGGTGTAGGACCGATCTTGAACTGCTAGTAGCCGGGGTGGTGCCGGGTGTGACGTACTCATACGTGGGACTTGAGCCAGAGCTCAGAGGAGTAGCTGAGCCGGGCCTACGGGTGGGGAGGGTATGAGTAAAACCGGTCGGGGTGCCCAACACACGGCCATTTCTACCCGCATCGAACATTCTCCTGGCGGGGCGGGGGCCCAGTGGGGGCTGCTACGCGGGGGTGGGCTTGTCCCTTCCTCCCCCCTACCCCTTTTCTTTAGCAAAAAAAAAAAAAAAAAAAAAAAAAAGTGAAGGGGCCATTTGATACTATTTTATCTAGAATTGATATATTTGCACTATAAATTGGTCGATTTCGGTTACTTTTTTATTTTTAACTATGAAAAATCTTAATTATTTTTTTTACTGTTTAAGATAAGGGAGGAATTATGAACATTAGGTCTATTTTTATGGCCACCATCTAATCATTCGTACTACATGCATTCAGGGGCGGCCCAATACATCTGGGGGCCCAAGGCGAATTCAGTAAATGGGGCCTCTTTTTTTAAAATAATAATTTTTTTAATAAATATAAAATACTTAAAAAAATGTTATGAAAATAGATTGCTGTCAAGTACACTATTTCAACAAAGATGCATGAATCTAATAAAGGTCGACAAAAAGCCTCTTCAGTTTAATATAATTCTTGAATGAAAATATTAAAAAAAATACTTAAAAAAAAAGGGCCATGGAACTGTTCTTGGCAATACTGTTTACCATGTGAAGCAAGAGCAGAATAGGAAAAAGGCCATCCCATGGCGCTTCACGGTCAAAAAATTTGTCCAAGAGAAAGTAGGGTCATTATGGAAAATTCACTCCATCTAATTAATAAAAGTCCCATCCCACCATCTTCCCTTCAAGTGAGTACCCAAGCAGCCCCTGCAACATCACGGAACAGCAGCCATTCAACCCCCCCTCCCTCCTTCTCTTTCTCTACCCTCCTTTTCTTTTGCTAAAGACCATCTCCCCCTTCAAGAGAGCACCGAAGCTGCAACTGCAACATCACGGCACAGCAGCCATTCAACCCCCTCCCTCCTTTTCTCTCTCTACCACCCAAGAGGGGAGAAGAAACCGAGAGGAGAAAATTAAAAGAATCTCCACCTTCCAAGAAGTCCATCTCCAATCCCCCTATCTTTCTTCCTGATGGCCCAGTTGGATCAGGAGTAATGTGAGGGAAGGAAAACCAAGACCAAAACCAAAAAAGAGAAGGGATGAAAGATAAGAGTGGCTTCAGGTGTGTATGAAGCCAACCAAATCCCTCCTCTCTCTCTCTCTCTCTCTCTCCACCCAAAACAAAACTACTGTCCCCAACTTCCCCGATTGCCCTCTGCAGGCCAGGAAACCCTCCACCTCCCTTCCATCAAGGGGGAAGACTCGTAGCTAGCTTCTGCTCCCGGAGGCCTTCCATTGGCCCGGGGCCTTAGGCGACCGCCTCAGTCGCCTAGGGCTCGGGCCGGCCCTGCATGCATTGCACATGCAAGATATAAATCAAATTCTACTGGTATCATTAGATTGTTGATCCCAACAATCTAACTATAGTTTTATTTGTTTTTCATTTTTTTTTTGGCAACCAGCTAATCTTCTTTCTTCTTCTATCTTAATTCAATTAATATAGAAAGGGTATTTAGAAAAATTAGAAAAAGCAAAAAGCTCTTAAAAAATAAGTGAGAAACATATGGTAAACAAAAAGTTGTAAACTAAAATAGGTACCATCGTAAAAAATGTTATAGCTAGCAGAAAAAGTTATTGTAGATATCATTGCAAAATTTTCAAAATAGATAACAAGTTTAAAATAACAATTCTTATAATATTATCATAATGCATCATATTAGGGGCTACCTCTCACTATGTTATACAAAAGGAATTTAAATAATAACCATTATCTAGTTTTTATTTTATTCTAACAATGGTTATATGGTGAAAATAACCAGTATTAATTATATTTTTTCATTGTTCTATTACATAACTAATATAGATGGCAATTCTACGTTTAAATTGACCTCAACATTTCTAATGCTGTACTATATCTTCAAACTTGAACAAGGCTGCTAATGGAAATAATAGTATTTTTGCTATATAGAATGCCAATTTATAACTTGAGTGGTTCATTTTTTTTCATTTGAGTTATTTCAATTAGTTAATATTGATATATCCCAATAAAATTGATATCTTTTTCTTTGAGAAACAAAAAGAAAAATGATATCTTGAGTAGGTAAAAGTTGTAATCTAAAATAACTAAAAAAATCCAAAAAACATGCAAAATACATGACAGATATATTCAATTCAAAATATAATAATATAGTGGAATTTTTTTTAACAATATCACAAGTAAATCATTCATGAGCATGTGAGAAAGGTGGCAAAGTAGTTGGATCATTAATTCTGTGCTTGAGTTGGATAATGAAATATGTAATTTGGTTCGTTAACAATAGCCCATGAACTATTGGTTAATTTTAAGTAATAATCTATAGATGTCCAAATTGGTCCACTCCAAGTTGTTGAACTACTGCCTTAAAACCTAATCCACGTAAAAGTGGGTGCAAAGAAGATATGAGTGAGGGCCACCGAGTCTCAATGATGGCAATCATGCATGCCAAACACATGCAGACAGCAATGATACGCATGATAGAATGAATGGAAGGTTTTAATCATACCCCCATCCCATTATAATGGTCCCACAAAGCCATCATTTTTGGCCATTATAGTGGATATATAATTGCTATTTGTCCAGTTCAACTTTTGATGCATTATTTCAAAAGATATATGTGGCTAATCACTCTGAAGTGTCCTATGAATTGAGCAGAGAAAGTTGCCTAAAGTGCTCCGTGATCTGCTATTTTCTGACTTTATTAAATATGTCCGTACTAGAACAGTATAAATCATCCGTTTTAATAAAAATAAATAAATAAAAATAAAAGCATATATCTATTCATAACAATTTCGTTTTTTTCGAACTAAAACCTTTATATATCTATTTCATGAGTATCACCACAAAAACATTAGCTGTTTAACAGGCAGACACCGAAAAGATCAAATGAGTCTTTTACTCATATGATTGCTCAGACTCTTGCTGTTGTCCCTTGGTGCCCATCGTTTTCCGGCAACCCTGACACCATAAGAGCCCAGACTCTTGCTGTCCTTCCTCCTCTCGCCCAACCCCCTAAGCGCACAAAGCAACCACAGAGGCGTAGTTTCTTGGGTGCATGCATGAAATCTCCTTCCTTTGTCACCCCAATATGATACCACTTGGTTTGACCCACTTTTTTTTGTTTTCGTTCAATTTTTTTCTTTTGTGTATGCAGTAAAAAATAATGCTGCAAATATACGGACATACTGTACATAGAAGGCAGACAATGAGAAGAGATTATTCAATCACGTAGTTTTGTTTGGTTTTAATATCCTAGGCAAATATAAGTATTTTTAAATAAAAATTACTTATATTTTGAATTGTGAAGTTTTTTTTAAAAAATATACATTTTATATGTTAGTATGCAAAGTATAGCTAGTTATATTAGAAGCTTGTTAGGTAGTTATATACCAACAACTGTTTGTTAAGTTATTGATTGACATGTAATGCAGGTACCCATCTTATGATATCTATATCGTACATTAAGGCGAGCTATAAATTTAAGAAAAAATAATTACAATAATTTTAGAAAAATAAACTAGAAGATTCAAGTTGCTCAACATAGTTACGAAGGTTATTGATGATGAGCTAGCCCATCCCAAGTTAGAAATAAATGAAGACAAGACTTACTTATGGTTTATATTGCAAATGTATAGCAACATTCTACCAAGATAAGTGCCAGCGACACCAGCAAAACTTGATTTAACACCCATCTTAAATTTTCCCAATAATGAAAGCATGTAAATGCTATACTTATGTTTGTATTAAAATTAATTTTTGAATCTAAAAGCATAGGATCATCTTTGACCCATTTACACTCGAATCAAGCTTCAATGAGCTGAACACAACTGTTCGTGAGATGGCTAAGGAGATAGGATAGCTAAGCGAAGATAGGATAGCTGATTAACATCATTTCATGTATCTGATTAACATCATTTCATGTATCAATTTTAATGTTAGCGTTAAGGCAAAGGAGATAGCCGATAGGATAGCTAAGCGAAGATCACCGGCGTGGTCAATTCAGCGTATTCCAACGCATAAAAAGGTCTCCTTGATCGAGCTATCCTGAAATATTGGAATATCGTGATCGAATAATCGATATACGGTATCCCTAAAAGAAGGGCCGAGTCGGCGTTCGGAATAAGATATCCGCTTTCCTTGCTCTCCACCCCGTGATATAAAACCGGAAACCGTGGTTATAAATAAAAGAAAAGGAATTGATGCCGTAATTATGGGGGCGCTGTCTCTCTACCGCGGGAACCTCCACCGGGTTCCCGACGTCCCCCGGCGATGGCCCATGCCGCCGCCGGCCATCTCTCTCCACCACTTCAGGCTCCTTATCCGCAAGCGATCACTCGCACTCTCTCGCCTCGCTGCCGCCACGACGCCGGCCGGAACCCTAGACGCGAAGGGGGAGGGGAAGGGAAAGCAAGAACCCATGAGCGACGATGTAGGCGCCAAACCCGACTCCCTGAAGGTTGAGACTGCTTCCAATCTCAATTCCCAGGCGCCGGATTCTGGGCAAAAGAAGGGGGGAGACACGGCGGAGGGCAAGCCGCTGCAAGAATCCGAGGGGACCAGTGCTCCGGCCTCGAATCTTCCGGTCGGTACCGCTGCCGCGTCCGAGGACGTTCGTGGTTCGTCGGTCGGTGGAGGGGGGACTGCTGGTGCGAAGTTGGAGGTGAGGAACTTAGGGAGCTCGTTCTTTTTTGATTTTTCGTCAAAATTTTGTTCTCTAGTTCCAGTTTTTCAGTCGGTTCACGATCTTGATCAATTCCTTATGCATTGATTGGCTATCGATCCCTTTCTTTTATATAAATAACATATCTGTTTTGGTGGAAAGAGATCATAGACAAGTTTATTAGGGCAAATGTTGCAGGTAAGGATCCAGAATGGCACACCCTTTTCCCTAATACTTCACGGTGGTCCAATCGGAGCAAGTTTATATGCCATAAGCACGAAAAAGAGATGAGTGGAACAATCTTATGCTAAGAAACCACGATACTTGTTTTTATTTTGTTAGTTTATGTTGCCGCATGTCTTGGTAGAATGACTGCACTAACTTATCCTCTATGCGAAATTCTTAGCTGAGGGATCCATGCAGAACAAAATTTATTCAGGTCACCATGTTTGACGTTGAGGGACCCATGCAGAATATATTTTAATTAGGGCATCATGTGTGATTTTGATTGAAAGCAGGTAATTTTTATGTTGAATAGGTCGGAGATCTTTTGAAAACCCATTTTTTGAAAAAAACCATTTTCGGAGGCTTACGTGTTACACACAGAAGATTGGATTGCCTATATCATGTCTTATATACAGTGTTACAATCACCTCACATTGATAAAAAGTCCAGAGAATAATTTGAAATTGAATTTAATCCCAAAAAAAAGGGTGATTAAAATTAGTGGTGGAATATACATGCCTGGAATCATAGATGGGATTCTAGGATGGAAATACACTGCACTCATTGACAAATTGTTAGGTTGTTTCCGTATATTTATTGTGAGGTTTTCAAGTTAACCACGAGAAATTGATGGTTGCTGGATGATTCCATTGCCAGACTCTACCATTTCGAGGACTTGCTTGCATGGCTAGATGACTTCCATTTTCGGTCACAAGCATCTTCGAATTTTTTTAGTCACTTTTATATAGATCGAGTCAATGAGATCTGATCTGAGTCGGCAATAATAATAGAATGATGGTGCATTTCCATAAGCCAACGCGATGTTTTAATAAGTATGGCATGGGCTGTCTTCCTTAGCATGAATAGCTTTTGTGCTTCGCTATTATGCTACCTCAACGCTTTCAAAGATGAATTCTTATATGTCTTCTGATTTTCCTTGCAAACTGTTTCTTTAATGTAATATAAGAAATGAATTTTTTGTCATTATATCCAAGGAAAAATTTCAGTCTTGAAGTTATGACTCAGAGTACTTTGTTGCTGTTTTAGCTTCACTTATTTTGGGCAATTGCAATTTCCAACAGATGCCCACTAGTGGCTGGTAAATGTAAATGATTTATGTGGACAGTTAACATCACAGAAATCTAAGTTCTAAGACATGCTATGTAAATATCTATGGATAAAAAAGAGAGCATAAAACTGTATGAATTTGAACTTATAAGATGATTAGTATCACATAAAACAGGACTGCAACTAGATTTAGCTCATCTAACTATTTGTATGGTTTGACATTAAATATTGCAATTCTGAGCTCAAATCTTGTGAACTTCCAATTGCTTACTATTTTCCTGAAAATTCCAGAAAATATTAATTTAATCATAGGAAATTGCTTCTTGAATCTTGAATGCCAGATCTAGCATTCATGAATAGATATGGTAACACTCTTGAGATATTTATTGTTCAAATCTCAAGTGAAATTTGACTTGCCTCTATCAAATGTTGAAATTTCTGAAACACAATCTAGATAGACTTATGGATATCATGTGCCAGTTGGATGCTGCACTACTTGCAAGGTAGGTAGTGTGTTATGAAGATGCTTAGTACACTTTGTGCAACCGCATGTCAAGCACTGCAGGCAGTTGTTATTTGTGTTATTGCAACTTTCTATTAAGGCACTGGCATAGTACATAACTTTATGCCGCCTGGTATTTAATTCCACTTAAATACATGTGTAAATATGGTATTCTTGTATTTACTATTGGAATGATATATGAATTACAATTCATGGAAAAGAATAGTCATCCTAGATGAATTCTTAATTCATGTCAATTTCTTTAATTAGATCTATAAACCTTGAGGTGGTTGTTGAAAAACACAGCTTAGAAGTTCTATCTGTCATTCCTTATTATAAATCAGTTTTTTTTTTTTCCTTTTCAAATGGTTATTTTTTGTTGTCTAAATGTGCATAAATTTATATTATAACTATGCAGCTCTCTAATCTTGATGCTTTTGTAGTTGGAAGAACTGTTTAAGCTGCTTATTCAGACTTAGTTTTTAGCTTGTAGTGTGTAGTTATGTGAATTTGTAAATGGGAAAGCTAACAGATGTGCAGCTACCTTATCCACTTCTTTATTTAACTTCATGTTCCAAGCCAAAGCTCTCTTCTTCCTAAGTTTAATCTTCCTGAGGTTACTTGGATCTAATAATTCTATTTTATAATAGCCAACACTGTTGAAAAATACCATGTGTTTATATGGCCAACCTGTCTGTGTAGAGTGTTGTTGTGACAGTCTTAGAGTATGTATCTCTGATAAGGCTTCAAATCCTTTAGTTTTTACTCTCCTACTAAATTAGTTTGGCTATCTTGATTGTTTCTATTTTCTAGGTAAGCAACAAACTGAACACTGCTGGTGACAGAGGGGATAAAAAAAGAGAGTTGGAGAAGAAGTTGCAAGTCTTGAATGAGAAGAAACACCATCTTGTGCAAATGCTGAAGCAGGTAACTTCATTTTCCAATTTTTATCTCAATTCATGTAGATATCAGTTCAGAAACAGAAGCGCTGTTTTTTTTTTTTAAAAAATTTCGGATATTTCATGATTTTAGTAAAAGAGATGATATGTATTGAATGATTTGTGTTTTATTAACATACAAGCATGGGCTACTAGTATGATTTCTTGGTCTGACAGGTTGATTGAAATGATCTGTGAGAAGTGATCAAGGAAATCTATAGCAGCCTTGTTGAACATCCTCTAAGTTCTTAAAAGTCATTTATAGTTGTAATCACCTTTTTTAACACAATGCAAGGCAAGAAAATTTTTGGCTTAAGATTATTTTATATAAGTATCCGTTGTAATGTGTACTTATGATGATTCGTGCTTGAATTTCTGACGAAGAGGACTAGAGGCACCTTAGTTTGGATTCTGAAAATAGATATTAGGGTAGATTGCATAATATGTACAATTTATAAATGATAAGGCTATTTTATTATTTTCTAATGCAACATCGGCGTTTATTATATGAGGTTTGAAATTTTAATTGTTTATATGTTCTTATAACCATTTGCTGTCAGCATTATTCAAAATTCATGAAATTTCAGTGATCCCAGACCTATCTAGGGGTGGCAATCGGGTCGGGTCAGGCATAAACAGGTCGGGTCAAATACAGGTCGGGTCAGAAAACTATAAATCTGAACCCGACCTGTTTATTAAACGGGTCAGGAATTGCAAACCTGAACCTGACCTGTTTATTAAACAGGTAACCCGACCCGACCCGTTTAACCTGTTTAATAAACAGGTAACCTGTTTACCCAACCCGACCCGACCTGTTTAACCTGTTTGCCCAACCTGACCTGTTTAGACCTGTTTAATCTGTCCAACCCAACCTGTTTAACCTGCCCAACCCGACCTGTTTAGACCCGTTTAACCTGTTTAACCTGTTTAACCCGTTTAACCTGTTTAACCCGTTTAACCTGTTTAGACCTGTTTAACCTGCCCAACAGTTAAACGGGTTAAACGGTTTAAACGGGTTAGACATCTAAAACCCGTATCCGATCCAATTAATAAACAGGTTAAACGGGTCGACCTGTTTACGACCCGAACCTGTTTAGGCTAAACCCAAACCTGTTTATGGCGGGTCGAACACGGGTCGGGTTGGCGGGTCGGGTCATATTTTGCCACCCCTAGACCTATCTAATGAAAGGTGTCAGAATTTGGTATTGGTTTATATGATAGGATGCCTCCTAGTGCACTATGAAGTAAAAAAATTTCTCTTGGCTTATGTTGACATCATGAATGATTTGTAGCCAACAAAATGCTTATTATGTGACTAAGATTCTTTTCTGTTGAAGTAATGCTAGATAATTCTCTTGACAAATAGATGTTATATTGCGGCATAAAACAGCTTGCATCATCGTAAGAATCAGTCATGGTATGGAAGGTATGAACAGTCAAGCACCAAATAAGCTGACTTAAAAATTTACGTCGAGAAATACTGTTGCTGAGACTTGTTATGATATGTTATTATCATTCCTATAAAGCCCATATATGTTTCAAAGGGCCTAAATTTGTTTCAACCGTAAAGTGTTTGCGTGTATCTTGTCTTTATATAATTCAAAATAGTTTTGAGCCCAACCATGTGTGGCCGGACTGAAGCCTCTGCATTCCCTCTCTCTCTCTCTCACACACACACACACACAAAAGTTTGGTTTCCTACTTTGGTCTCACAAAACATTTAGGAAATAGAAGGAAAGTCCTGTCAATTACCTCTCACATTCGGACTCTTAGCCTTTTTCCCTTTTTTTCCTTTATTCTTTTTAAAGAAACCTATCATGATTTTTCTCCTGTGTGAAGCAAGATATTAGTCAAATAAGCTTTCTGATTGGATTAGGTTTCCATTCCTGGATAAAATATGTCCGATGCATGTGTCAACATCCAGTTTTCTCAAGCTTAGTGATTCTAGGGTAATTATTTAGCATTATAGCATCACCATTAAATAAGATTAGAATAAATCGTGCATGGGAGATGAGACTAATTTGAAAATAAGATACATAAATGAAAAGATTCAGCAATGATAAAAATATTCCATTAAGAAAATAAATGCATGAGAACGGACGAGTGTTACTGAATAACAAACATAAGGTACATTTTCATCCATTTATTCCTTCAAAAATTTGCCTAGATTAATGTGTGCAAAAATCTTCTTCAAAGCACCTGAGAGTAAAACTTCTTGTAGCACCCAGATTGCGCTGCATTTCAGATTATGATTTATGCAGAAACTTGCATAATTTGGAGTTCCCTTTCATGTTATTTTGATTTGATTAATGCTTTTATTTGAAAAAAAAAACAGTTGAATTTATGTACACGTTACCTTCACCAAGATTTTCCTCTTCTTTGAATTGTTTTTGTTCTGGATAAAACTGTTGAATTTATATCCATATCATCCTTAAACTGAAATTTTTAAAATGTTTTGGTAAAATTGCACCTTTGATAATTTTTCCATTCTTCTGTGTTATTTTTCATTATAGTGGCTAACAACGGTTGTGATAACATCCATTGTCAGTCAATGGTTTAGTAGGCAAAAAAAGGCTGTTTTCGAGAATGGTCTCGAAAGGGGTCGATTATTTGAGAACACCGCTGTTTTTGAAAAAGCTTCATGATTATTCTTAAAAGGTTTAGTTTTGCACCTAAGAATAGGGGCATAACGTGATACTGTTCCAAAAAATGAATTTTCTTCTTTATGGTCATTTTTTTTTTTTGAAACTTTGATGTACATATTTAATGCTTAAATGTCTTTGTGGATGTTTTCTTGGGTAGAAGGCATAGAGTATTTCTTCTCATAGAATATCAATTTCTGTCCATTGTTAGTTCTGGTAACATCCTGTTAATTATCATCTAAAGAAGAAAAGTGAGAGTTGCTGGTATATTAGCAAAACTTGTTTCTTGTTCTCAGACTCTCTATGTGTATGATTTTTTCCCCACAAAAATATATTTTCCTCTTGTACAAGGATCTGAAAAAACCCAGAAATGGGGAATTAATCCAAATTTGGATCCCAAAACAACTCCCTAAATGGTCTTCAAAAATATTTGAAAGAAGATAAATAAAATATGCTCGTGTTATCCTGAATATATGATAGTATGGCTTTTTGCCCATCTCCTTTGTTGCTGTGATCACCGTTTTTGATTGTCTGTCCACTGTTAGAAATATACAGCATTGGCTGGATGAGAATTCATATGAATTCATTGCTTTGGTGCTGTCAAATTGTTACTTGGAATTCCTAATTTAACCTCTTCTTTTATGAAGTAGTTAGAAAGAAAGCTTTGTTCTTCATATTTTTTATTGTTCAGTAAATTTATATCACTCACCTTTTAATAACTATTCTATTGGACTGTCCAACAGATTTTAAACGCCGAAGAAGAAACAAAAAGACGTAACATGCCGCCATCTGTTGTGCATGCTTCTATTCCTCTGCAAGCAGAAACTGCAGTTGACATGGGCTCTGTTACCAGACAAGCTCCGAAGATTAGTGTAGATGTAAATTTCAATTGTGATTTAGGCGGGGAATCAGATCTTGTGGGTAATCACATTACTAATGCATGTCAATTGCATCACTTGCATAGTACATCTCCATCGGCAGCATCATTTTCCAGAACTCCATTTGGCTCTCTACAACATAACACAGTAAGTGCTTGCAGGAGAAGAATGAGTTACAGTTTTTAATTTTGATTCAACACTGTTTGCATTAACAAATTTGGCTTTCTATGCTAAATGTGCTTTAAAACTATTTTGTTTCGCTTTAATGCCGTCTTCTAGTTTTTAAATTCTACCCTTACAGACTGATAGAAATGGTAGAAACATCTGTCCTATTTTCATCACAAGAAAATTATATAAAATACTTGCAGACATGCTTGGTACTTTCATTTATAAGTTGTTTCTATTATATGCTGCATAATGAGGTAAGCAATTGTCTGGCCAACAGTGATCTTTCTTGTGACTGCTTTATTGCTCACTTCTTTCTAATTAGTATCTTGCTTCAGTCCCACAACATTTAAATTTATATTGAATTATGAGGCTGAACCACAATATTTATCTGATCACGCTGAAGTTATTTGTTACTTGAAGTATTCTGATTTTTCTTGTATTAAAACTGACAGTAGAACTTATTTGGTAGATTATGATAAGAAGATAGAGGGTGTACCATCCAAATAAGAAATCCTCATATGAAAACTTTTTTAAGTTTTTTTTGGCATCTCAGATTGGAAGGAAAGTAATTCCTACAATTCAGCTGCTTTCCTGCTCTTATTTAGGTTTCTTTAATATAAGGTCTAGAATTCTATGAACGGCTTCTCGAAAGGATTCAGTGATCCTGCATGCAACTGAAAATGATGCTTGACCATTAGCAAATACTGACTCTTAGTAGCAACTCCTCCATTCAAGAGTTTATCCAAGTTATCAAAAATAAATATATGAATTCCATGGGATTGGGGGTTCTGAAGAGAAAATGGTGGTTTGAAGGAGTCTGCCAAAGGAGAAAGGAACCCAATGACCCTGAGAAGTGCTGAAGACTATATTTGATACATGATATGTCATCTTCCTAACTGGATAAATTGGAAGAGACATTACCAGTTGACGACTTGATCTTTGTTGGTTTAGCTTGCAATGGGCATATTGCACCTTATCAAGGCCAATAACCTTCTTAACAAGGTTAGAATAGCCTCATGACGTGGCTTGCTATCCTATGCAGCTATTAGAGGGTTGACCACAAGGTTGGGTTTTAGAAGATGGAAGGTTTGAAAACTTCCAAGTGAGTGTTGGCTCCAATCGCTGCTAAAATATCACCTCTAGTCTTATTCTTATTTTGACCAGCAGTTTTTTTATGACCTTTTGAAAGCCATATGGTATAAAGGAAATAAGATTGGCTGTGTAGAAAGGAAGAGAGTGGAAGAGGATTAAGGAAGGCCAAGGCTCAATTTTATCGTATTTCTTGATTTGGACTTGTACAGAAATTCTCATTTACACCTCTATTTGTAGGGTACATTAGATTTTTCTATGCACTTGCTTCGACACAATTCTCATTAATTACAACCCTTCAATTACTCTCGTTTGTACATCTTCTAGAAAAATATATATCTAGAGAAGTATCTAGGAAAATATCTAGGAGGGTCTTCATCTACCATGATCAGTTAACCTTGGGCCTTGACCAATTGACTCTTGACCTTGCCATGTGAACTTGACTCTTCAATAGATGTAACTCCAAGAAGAACCCTTGTGAAATAAATTGCTCTTAAGAGGTTTGTGAAGATATCAACAAGTTAATCATGATGAACCAGCTGTATCTTCTTTTTCTTGTCTCTAATAAAGTGATACCTTGTATATGCTTGCTTCAATGATGATGAAGTGGGTTCTTTGCCAATTGGATCGCTGATCTGTCAGAAATCAATCTCTCTGTTGCTGCATGTTGAGGCTTTTGAAGCTCTATTAGCAAATTTTGTGGCCAAATTTCATGGCATGCACATGTTGCAGTTGCAACATGTCAATTTTCACAAGTTGAAAGGGTGACAATAGGCAATTTCTCTGAACTCAAATTAAATGCCGCATCTCCATGGTAGAACGTGAATCCAGAAGTATCTTTGCAATCCCTCAAAATCACCAACCCAATCACTAGCACTATAAGCGATAAGCATATATCATAGAGTTACCTTTTATGCATCATAGAGTTCTCTTTGCGGCCTTCAAATGAGACATCCTTGGTGATTCCATGTAGCAATATCCGGATTGAGTGCATGTGATATATCTAGGACTTCTAACCAAGTCTTTACAATATAGAGGATCTGCATATTTTTCTTGGCCAAGTCTCTGTAGCATGGTCCTACATTCAGCCACTATGTCCACGGGATGACAATCTGCCATTGAAAATGTCTTCAAGATCTCCGTGGCATAATTGGCTTGAGAGATGAAAATATTCTATATTTTCGCACATGTACCAAAGGTGCCTGTTGATATTTGTTTGCAGTGTGATTCTGATCTATAATGCACCCCCATTGTTGTCTGAACATATATATATATATTCTGCAGGTCCATACCGTTAGGTCAAGTTTGGCAGCTGCTGGAGTCGGGCAGACGACATCCAATGCATTGATGGGTACTGCCATGACTAGCCCTTCCCGCTTTTCTCTTCCTACCGGCCACCAGGGCCATGCTGCTGCGGCTATGCCACCTGTCTCATTACCTGCCACCAATTATCTGGCATCTTCACCATCGCCTGCGGCATCCGGGGCTGCGTCCTCAGTCTTCAGGGATCCTCGCCTTATGCCCACTCATGAAACAATATGACGCTAATTTATTATGTATGGTTTCCAGGCATCCATCGTGAAGCCTGGTCCTGCTTTTAGTTAGGTCTTTCCCCTTTTCTTGTGGTCGGTACTGCATCTGCTGTCCTGTGAAAAGGCTCCAAGTCCCATTTACCCCAAGGAATTTAAGATCCTTCAGTTTGTATTGTGAATTTAGAATGAAATTAGGAAAATGAAAATAGCACTAATGGGTTTTCCTTTCTAATGATCATGCTATTCTCTTGGCCTGCAGATTAAATAATTTATTCTGATCATGGCGTAGGGATTCTTGGACATAATTTATTTCTCCTGCAGTATGGTCAAAATAGTCTTCGACGCACGGAGAGGCTTTGAATTTCGTAGAGTTGCTCCTTGGTTGCATCAAACCATTATAAACATCCACGTACGTGCCAAAGCACTGTAAGTATTATGGAAAGGCTCGGATGGATGGAAACTCGCTCTCAAAGCCGAGCCCACCAATATATTCAGTTACTAAAATGGAAGCATTGAAGGCCGTTGACGTCGACATCAGACAATGTAAAAACCGAAACTTGGATTGGGATGTTCATCATGTTCGTCATCATGTACTTTGATATTCAAAGTCCATATTCATACATTTGTTTTCTCCTGAAATACATGAAAACCAGATGGCAGTAGAAACCTATACTAACGTGAGAACCCCCAAGCGCCAACCCTGCACGCATCAGCATGCAAAATCATATGGCTGCAGTTATATTTGAATAATATTAGTTGCAAGGCCAGTAAGGCATGAAGTGATCAACTTTTTCAGATAGAGTAGAAAATATCCTTGCATGCGACCTGAAGAACAAAAATATGAATCGGTTGAAACATGAAAAGGTAATTCGCAACGAAGACCCTTACCAACATCTGGAAGAATTAATCATTTAGCGGATAGAATGGCAAATAAGACAGATACTAAGAGGAGGACCATGATCACCTGCAGCAGCATTGTGACCGAAAATTAGATGCAATCTTACACTTGAAGCAATAGCACATCGGACAAGTGTCTGGTGCAAGAACTTACCAGCACTGAATTGTACTGCAGCCTGCTCTCATACATGTGATATCCCCTGAAGAAGCCCACATGCAATCGTTATTGCAACAAACAAAACACAGCACCAAAGGGAATAATAATGACAAACCTTTTATTTAGCAATCCTGAGGATATGCAAGCCTTCTGTATTGCTTCCACACGATGACGAGTAAGACTGGCATTTGGATCATTATCATCGATCTGCATGCGCATTTTACATGCCTCATCAATATTTTGACGATACAATTTACTTCATATAGAATCCTTAGGACAACAATCATTACAGTTGGAACTTGTTTGGCAGGAGTAGAAAAATGTATTAAGCCAAATCCAACAAAAAATAACCAAGAGTGAGAACCATGGAGATAAATGGTAATTTATGCAATATATCTTTTTTTTTTAAAAAAAAAAATCTGAGGGGTAATGCATTCAAAAACAAAGAACTCTACTTAAAACTTTTGGAATGATTGCTGACAAGAGTTTGTGACTACAGACGGGAAGCCAACAGAACATCATTATTACTCGTTGGTTATATTGGATGCATGCCGCATGTACTTGGTATAGATGAAACACATTTACACCCAAAACAAATAGTCTTCTTGCAAAAGCCCAATATGGTGTATGGGAGCAATTCATATATAGTGAGATTTGTTACATTTGAATCAGCTCTTAGACTTTTTTTCCCTCTTTCCCTCCAGGTCACATAATAATCTAATATCTTCATGTACTCATCCACAAGCACTGTATTGATAGGGCCAATAAGAAAGAAATTAGAAAACCTGAATCTTTCCCCATAAACTCTCAAGATTTTAAAATTATTATTTATTACTCGTTGATTACTCGTTAATATCTTCATGTACTCATCCACAAGCACCGTATTTATTACTGTAATCTCTACATTTACCTTACCTAAGGAATTCATGTGTCCTACAATTGATAACCATCAAAACAAGTCAAGGATTTACCTTTAGAGATCTAATGATTACAGATGATTGTTGCCAAGGACACATGAGAAATAGCTAGTTTGGGTAGCCGGACTGATAAGACTATTTAGGATAAACAGTTGCAAATTGTGAATCATTTATATTCTATAATATATTTTCTTAGAGAAAGTGTTTGTCCAATGTTTTAGGCAAATCCTATAATGCAATGGTGAATATACATGATCAGTCAAATAGTGAAATTATATTTATCTCAAAAACCAATAATACCTTATTTTAGCAGCGCGACCTAAATGCACATAGGTGCATTGTCATGAGGGATTTATCTCATGATAATCCAATTGCTAGGGAGTTCACCATAATATAACTTCCACGAGCTATTTACAAACTTGGATCCATAGTCGGTGGAACTGTCCTGAACCGGGCGGTTCGGGGCGTACCGAGCCATACTGGCGGCAGATCGGGACAATTCCGACAACGAAAATGAAACCCATCGACGAAGGAGAAAGAGAAGAAAAGAGAGGAAAAGAGAGAGAGAGAGAGAGCAAGTGGGGGAGAGAGGAAGAGGGAGAGGAAGGAAGAGAGAAGGGCGACCCAACAGGGGAGCCCTTCTCCGCGCGGCTCGCTGGTCTCCGCCACCCTCCTCTCTCCCTCCCTCTCCCCCTTCTCTCTCTCTTTTCCTCTCTTCCGTTCGCCCTCTCCCCCATCTCCTCTACTGTGTCGGTACAGGGCTGGCACAGAACGGTACAGGGGTGTATCGACTGATGCTACCGGACAACCGGTCCGGGCCCTGATTCAGGCACACCAGACCTTGCTTGGATCTACATGACATGCGATTAATTAAGTGTTAACTGTTAAGTAATCATGCATCCAACAATGCATAAATTGGAATCCCATCTTAACTCACATGATCTCATGAGCTTATAAATTGGATCGGCTTATTTTGGAAGTTGGAGGTTCATATCCACTTAGACAGGATATGTGATTGTACACAATCTTGGAACCGCTATATTACCCCTATGGAGTGTGATAGAACATTGGTCATTGGTGTGGCCTTACTAAGTCTCAAGAGCACTAGGCCCTTGCCACAATGGGGCGAGTAATTTAAAGGCTAGCACACATTTAATTGTTGATCAGCATGGCAAGATACAACATGACACATACCCATGCCATTGCTTTGCTGGCACAATACCCTTTGCTAATACATGGTCAGTTGTGTTATCGGATGTCAAGCATTTAAGCATGAGCATGGCATGGCACAACATGGCGACACGCCACCAACACGTGATACTTCAATCCTTGAGAGCTAGCCCCTCAGGAGAGGCCAACTCTCTATCTTTGGTAGCCTGCTCTCCAAAATCCACCCCCTCCCTCCCCTACTTCCCCCCGCCGGCTTTTCTACTTGGTTTTGCTTAAGGGGTATTTGTAGATGAGTGATATTAGGTCAAGTACATATCTAGCATGATTTAAGAGTTAAGAGGTTTTGGCTCACCATCTGGGATGATAATTGACTATGCATTTGCATGAGATAAGATGCACAGATAATTGTCCTATTTCATAACAAAACTACAAAACAACAAGTATCTGCTACATAAAGACAGATGTGTGATCGAGTGGATAGACAATATCATGAAAAATATCTTAAACCTTTCCAAACAGTATATTAAGAAAATCTAAATAGACAGAACAGTACCTTGGACTTGAGCAAAGATGAAAATTCAAAGAAAGCACCATAGACATCTGACATTGATCTTGTTTGGTCAATAACCCTAGCAGTAAGTCCTGGAAAGCACAGTCAAAAGGTACTATCCATCACTAAATAGTACATAAATATATTTTACTTTCATGACATAAAATGCTTCAAGATACTGATCTGGGGTTCCATAAAAAATACACAAATCACCATGGACCATGATAAACCTTGAATTCTAAAAATAAATCGATCAACAAAATCATAGTGTCAATGAATAATCGTTAGATATTATAATAGTAAATGTGCCCCTGCCATATAAAATGGATGTAACAATTAATGTTCTTTGTTCTGTAGGAAAGCAAGGTGGGTAAATGTTAATGTCTCGTCCATTTCTTTTCACAAAATATTGGGGTTTTTCATGAACCTGAACTACTCTCAGAACAATCAGTCAATAATACAAAGGTGGGCTTCAAGTCAAGCACACCCAACACTTTATTAACTATATTTTTTAGCATACTTTATTCCCAAGTTCATCCTCCAAAGGTGAAAAGAATATCTTGGAAAAAATCATTAACAAGACAAAGATGCACCTGATTAATAGTGCAAAAATCCACATCTACATCAAAAGAGCATAGATTTTGAAGCAATTATCTAACTGTTGTAAAATGAATAAAGAACAAAAAACAACAATACCTGTTTGATGGTGAGTTGTCGGTAAGAATTATTTAAATACTGTTTATCTTAGCCATTCCAGTTATGTAAACTAGCTACAACTTGCTCAATTAGGTCAACAGGTTAGTCTAATAAATATTCACAAGCTGTTTCATTTGCCAGTTAAAGAAATTAAAGATGTTTCAAGGAGAAACTAAAAAACCTTCCTCTCTCTCTCTCTATATATATATAAAGCATAGTTTCTTCTTATTTGCAAGCAATGTCTCATATCCTTTTGTGCCAATGCATGCTAAAACTCAGCATGCTATGGTAAACTACACCATATAAAGTTTAGGCCTGAACAACGAAGGCTTAACTGCCGACTGTTAGGGATGCCAATAGGCCAGCTCTGATTTGAGCATTTCAAAATTTGAATAGACCCAGCCCAATAATCCAGCCCGAACAATATAATGGTAGTTTTGCATGTCAGTCTGTCAACATCCCTAGCGACTGGTAACACTAGCTTACTTGTATGGGGTAGGGCCGGTAGGCCGTGGATCAAATATGATTCAGCAAGCTCTGAAACTTTTTACTAAATTTCTTAAATCCATGTTAGCCCTTGGTAAATTGATTTTAAAATCTTGGCCAAAAACTTCTACCTAGGGTCGTGCACTCAATTCAGATTTTTTCCAAAAACTCATTCCAACTCCTACATGTTAAGCACTTCAATATTCTTTCTTTCTTTCTTTCTTTTTAGAGACAAGCATCCCTATACATGTAACCAAATTGGCTCTTCAGTTCAGGTAAATAATGTAGGGCTTATTTTAAAACCTGGAAGACCCATTGGTTGAAGAAATCTATCTATAGAAGGAATACAACAGAAGAGCTTCCCATTGTATAAAATGTCTTTATATTAATCTCACCCGAGTGCTCTATAATGTGGATTTTTATGAGAACTGGTGCTAGGTACTGGTATTTTGTATGATCATACAAGTGGTAGAGCACAACTGTGCCAAGCCAAGTGAAACTTTGAGCTTGTAATAAAATCAATGGTGTGTTCAAGCTCAGGTTGAGCTCAAGCTAAGCTTAAAGACAAGCACATGAATAAATTCTCAAACTGAGCCTGAAACTATACTTTCATTGCAAGCAAATTAATGGCCGTGCTCAACTTATTATTATCTGATCCTTACAACACAGCTTGCTATTGGATTGTTTTCTGAAAGTACAAGCTCAAATTGAACCACTTATTGAGCCAAGCTCAAGGCTGTTTAGGAAGAGTATGGTCGTTTGCAGCCTAAAAATTAGAAAATTAGCTCATTTAAACCTCGATATTACTCAAGGTTGAATATTTATATAATATGATAACTTGGGAGAGAAAAAATTTGAAGAAAATGAAGTCTTACAATGATGACATCATGTTAATTAATATCAAACTTGCCACATATCTATCATAGAAATACTTCTGGCTAATTAAACTTGAGATGGAAAAGATTCATATTATCAACAACATTGAATTTATGAAAAAGATTTCAGAACATCAAGGTAATATGAATTAGGTCTAGCAAACCATGTTGAACCGGCCGATTCAAAGCATACTGAACTAGACCGGTCAATTCCCAGCATGGTTTAGCCCACCGATTCAATACATAAATCCTACCGCCCCTATGCCCTCATCTCTCCCCTCCCGATGCGTTTGAAGCCTCCTCACCACTCCTCACTCTAGGTGATGCGTTTGAAGCCTCCTCCTCCGGACACTCCTCGCTCTAGGTGAGTCCTCTCTCTCTCAAGGTTTGTTCGAAGGCTGGATCTGAAGCTCGAAGCCCTCTCTCTCCTTCTCTAGCCTCCTCCGGCCTTTCTCCTCCGACCTTCCCTAGAAGCCCATTCCTCTGATCCAGATGCATCCAACGACATCCCGTCCACCAGCAAGATAAGCCCCTCCTCTCTCTCTCCCTCCCTCCCTCTCCCTCTTCCTATTTCGATACACACCTCGACACGATACGATACGGACCCGTACTATACTAAACCGATCGTTGGCCAATGCGAGCCACAACACTGGTCTGGCATACCTTGATGTGAATACATGGTGAAGCGGGAAGGTAAATCCCATTCAAAGGAGTCATGCGGGAATGGAGGCAAGAAATCATCCCTACAATTGATAATTTCCATTATTTCGTATCTTCTATTTGAACAATCTAAATTATAGAAAGAAAACAATGAACTCCTGGTGGTAAACTGAAATGACTAGAGAAATACCAATTAACAAAAAAGAAAAAAAAAGCAAGAAACCAACATGAAAATGAAAATGATATCATCAAGTTCAAAACAAATAAACATGAAGAAATCAATAGTAAAAAAAAGGTCCACAATTTTCTTACCACGTCGCATCTTCACAACTCCTCTAAAAACCTCCACATTATTATAGCATAGAGCAAGGGTTCCAATTGCCATGATCTGATGCAACTCGCAAATGTCAACTAACATGCACTTTGGAAATAGATATAAATGTTCAAACTAGACAACAGAGTTTCTAGAGTGGAACTATGAGAAATAAAAAGCAGAGCTAAAAGTAGCAAGGAAAAATGGAACATTGAGAAGGGCAATAAAAGTTCCATCAAAATTTCATTTATTACATTCACAGGACAGAAAAACATTAGCAAAAAGTCAGTGAGGATACAAATAACATATGCTGAGTTTTAAGTAATGATTATTATAACACTTGTCTTAGCAAATAACAAAAGATGAGCTTGCACTTCTTGCCATGAACCGCTGACATCAAAGTTTAACAGCAAACGTGTTAGATATCAAGCCAGAAGAAAACAATAAGGGCATATCAGACTCCAGTCAAATAAGATGCATTGTCACATGTGCCAAGTAATACAGGCCAGTGGGACAACATTGCTTCTACTGTTTAATACAGCCTAATAAGAGCCAACACACCACTTTCTTTTGCACTTGATGAAGGTTACTTTTATAACCATATAACCATCATCCTTGCATAGACTTTTCTTCTAAGATTATTTTATTAACTTATAAAAAATATGTCATGGCATGACCAAAGCCGATCCAATATTCAAATGCATACTACTCAACACTGAATGACCATGTATGCAAAAAGTATAGGCCCCATGATGCTGATACAAAAATGTCAACATGCAGGTACATGCACATGCAATGGTACAAGGTACTTTTTTTGTTTATGTCCTAGTACAGCATATGGTATATGCACTTGAGAGTTTTGCAACTGCATCTTCAAACCATCCAAGCCAATAAAAATGTCAACATGCAGGTACATGCACACGCCATGGTAGATGGTACCTTTTTTTTTGTTTTATGTCCTAGTACAGCATATGGTATATGAACTTGACAGTTTCATGACTATATCTTTAAACCATCTAAAGCCAATAAAAGCTGACCTGTTGACATTTTGCTTAAAAAGAAAGCAAAACATTTTAATAAAAAAGTTTTATCTAATAAGAATTTTAGTATAAACACCAAAAAGCTAATACACTGTGGGTATGAAGGTTTTATAGATTTCATAATTAAAAGTTACAAATTCATACATGTGAATATGCCATGATGCCAAGCATTTTAATTTTGATATTGTAATATTTAGCAAACAATTAGCTATCAATGCTTGCTTATATTAGGTAGAGATTGTACATATTTTTTCTCTCTGCATTTTTAACTATAGGTGGTGTTTGCCGTACATAGAATGGGTCATGGACAGGTATGAGAAACACCAAAACAAAGAAATTGACAAAAATAGAACGATGACTCCCTAATGTAAACTATGGTTTGAAGACAATAACACTAGAATTGAGTTTTGATATGATGACTATGTCATCATATAACTAATGACACACTTCTACCAAAAAATAATTAATGACATGCTTTGCCATGCTGCAAGATCCAAGATGCTTCAAGTCTAGCAGAATTTCCCTAAAAGCATGCACTAAAGAGTGGCAGAAAGTTATTCTGGAGTTTGGACTTTTCATTTTACTTTGGATTTAACTGTTTAATTGTGATTATACAATGTTGAGAGTCCCTTTTAACAAGGACTTTGCTAAGTCACTAGTGACAGTTTGCAAGTTTTGAGTAAACTTTAAATTCTTTTGTAGTTTTACCCCATTTGCTATTATAACTACAGTAAAATTAGGATTTTGAGATGTGAATGACAGTTATTTCAGAATTTCAATCATGTATTCACTGTGTTGAGAGGTTAACAATTGTCATTAATATCCTACAATTTCAAGCCTGAATATTTTCTTGTAGGAAAAAGAAAAGGAAAGAGAAACATGTTTTGTAACACATTTTTTTAACATGCATCACTAAAAGTCAAGAACTAAACTGAGATACAAAGAATTCATGTTGATTAATTGTAACTGGCTAGGGTTTAGCTTTGCTATGGCAACGAGCTTTAAAATTATTTTCTTGCTGAGCACATGAGTTTCTCTATATAATTTTTCCTTTTCTTGTTCAAACGTACCTATTTACACTTAAATGTAAGGAGTTACTATAAAGACATCAAGATTAGTCTTTTTTGCTTCACTAGAAAATATGGTGGGAAGAAGAATAGTAAATGATTTATTAAGAGAAAGAAACTATTTTTCCCAAAAAAAAGCAAATAAATTATAACCATTCTGGAGCATTTCTTTTTCTTTCATTTTTTCTTTTGAGGTAGAGAGCGAGAGAAAGGGAATAGGGACCACCGTGGTAAACTACACAAGGAAAGGAGGTTACAACTGGGGCATTGCCCACTTCATAACTATTCTGGAACATTTCAAACTATCTTGTTAGTACAATTTGGCTATTCCCTCATCCTCCTACAACCTAAAAAATAATTCAATTTTGGACAACAGCGAAACATTTTTTTGCAGTCAACTGATATTGTAGGATTTTATTCTCTACCAACAGTGATCTTCTTGCTATTTCCAATTCTACATGAAGTTGCCATGCTAGTACTGCCAATTATAGTTTATGCTAGAAGTAACTGAATGATGCATAAAGTTCGTGGCATCATGTTGCATGTCTAACATGAGCATCTGCAGCTTGCAGACAAGGGATTATTTGATTAGGAGAAAGAGAGAAATGGAAATGGGGTATGTGGAGAGTTATTGTTTCCCCTATGCTTCTAGTTACTCTTAAACCAAATAAGCCTGACATTTTCCAAAGCAATAATAGAGGGTGTGAAATGGTCAACATTAGAGTTTGCTAAAAGGTGAAAGGGATGGGGGAAATTCATGCTCGGGATTGAGAAGGCAATGAAGTTGCAGGCTATGGAAAATCACCTGAATTGCCACAAATCACCTACTCTTCAGACAGACAGACACAGAAAGAGATAGAGATACAGAGAGAGAGCACAAACATTAAAGAAAGATAACATAAGAAAAATACCAAAGGGGAACATGTACCGTAAATATCATTTTTTGGGCAACTCTAGTAACATTACTTCTTAGCCATGATATCCGACAACTATTCTACTTCCAGTTAAAGCAAACATTTTTCAATGTACCTGTGGAATAGCACAAAATTGAAAGATGGCAAGATCCTTCAAAGCAAACAAGTACTGAAGGCAATCTTCAGCATGCATTAAAGCATTGGTTACCATGTCATTTAAGCATTGCACAGCTTTTGTGGAATTCTCCTCATATTTCAAATCCTGTATTGCATAACGTCAATGGAAACAAGGAATTAGCCCCTGGAATATGAAACCAACAAAAACCTGAATTTCGTGAGAGAAAAATTAGGTTAGCCCACTGTACTTGTTTTTGATCTTGATGATAAAGACAGAGGGACACAAATGAAAAAGAAAAGAAGCTTGCACGCTCAGATAAAGCAGGTAGAAAAAGGAAGAATATAATATAAAACACTGGTTAACCATCAAAGTAATGGTTCTAGAAATTAAACTATATAACAAAAAGAAAAGGTCAAATGATGAATAAGAAATTATAAAAGTACAATGCATAAACCTCAAGTTTACTGGCATATTTACTCCAAATTTCCCGAGGCCAGAACATGCGTGATTTTGGTATCTCATTTATATCTTCCAAATAATCTCGGATTATATTTGTTTTCTGCTTGTCAAAAGAAGGAAAATATGGAGTTATTAATTAGTGAACAGCCAGTAGATAAATGGCACCGTGAAGCAATTAAAACATTACCAATTGACTTACAGTACCTGAAGAAATAAGCCCATTGAATTGGAAAGGGAATCTGGAGCTAGTTCTTCCAACCCAGACGCATGAAAGAGCTTAGACAGTCCTAATCCAACTAGTCCTGCTACATAATGACAGTACTCATCATAATCGTTGATTGTTTCTACCTGCATACAAGGAAAAGAAAATTGGTCTAAACTTTAATGTAATACTATAATAGCATAGTATGAAATAAGTTTCAGTACAAATATTCTTATATCTCATAAGTTTTGTAAAGAATAAGTTTTCACTATTTGGTATTCCTATTAATCTAAAAAGAAACAATCAACCATACACACAACATAACCATCACGACAAATGAAGTAAAAGATTGTCCTCAGGCCAGAAATGAAGTAGATTATACATCATTTGCAAAAATTTTCCCTTTAAAGGACAATGTGGGTATTGAAAATATGAACTGACACCTTGAGGAAGGAATTAAATAGCTAATCCTGTTTCTATATGCAATGGGAATGAGACCAATGTAAACTCACAGCCTTTTGTTTCTGTTTAGAAAAGAACAGTAACTTCAATTTCTTTTCTTTTTGCAGGCTAGCATTAGTAAAGTAACATGAGTTCTCCATGTTTATGAGGAAACAACTTTTGTAAACCATCACTCAGTTATAGTAAAACCATGCAATTTAATACACTGAGTAAATCAAACATTTTAAGAAGCCACTGGCCCTATCAATGAAAAGGACAGAAATACAAAATAAATGACCATAAATTCTAAGCTAAAATGCCATACTATAGAATGAATTACAAGCTTACTGAAGATGCATGACAGGGGAGTTCAAAAGCGTAGACTCTTTTTTTATTATTATTTCAGTAACAATTAGCTGCTAGATTATGACATTCCCAAGAAAGTTTATTGGAAATAGGTGTTCAAGCAAAGATTCACATATCACACCTTCATATATAGCCTTGGATCTATCATTTGGCAGCACTGTACCCAGCTTAATGACAGAAACATTTTATATTTGTTCTATTGGCTAAAACAAGAACACATTCAAAAGCATGCATTGTCTTAGAGATTGCATTTTGTTTGACAGCGCAATATCCAAGAAACTATCTAACAATGATGAGTCTTACATGGACTATCTAACAATGATGAGTCTTACATGGACTATCTAACAATCATGAGTCTTACATGGCCAAATGGTCTATAAAGAACATACAAATATAAAACCAATCCAGGTGTGCTCCTTAATTCTGTATATTGTGTGAGTTCATGTATGTTTGGCTATAAAGTAGCATTGAAATTACGGACCTCCTTGCATATAAACTTTGCCATTCCTGCACCCATTCTCTTGGTAATATCTTCAATTGCCTCCTGATAACTGAAATGCCACAGAAGCAACACTAATTTTAGTTAGTCCAAAACAAAGTCTACTGAAGGAGGCACCAGGTGTTGAAAGAAATATTGGATGCTAAGGTTTACTGTCCAAATAATCCATGGTGAGGGAAATTCTTATTAGACACTAAAGCTTAAAGTTCTTTGTCAAAAAGCATATTAAAGGACGTACTGAGAAGATCATGAGGACAGCTGTTATGTGAAAGGACTATTGAATACAGATAACGAAGTCCATTTACCAAAGAAATATCTAGGATTGATTGAATGGAATCCTAATCTGTAACAAGGAAGCCATTGAGGACTGTGGCATGCAAGAGTTGAAGTGTACTAGTAACCGTACCCGTACCAGGTTGGTAGTATGGTACAATGTCAGTAATGTATCATACAAACATAATATGATAGTTGGCACCAGCACAGCAAAAGTGAGACCAACTACATATAGCACCGAGGGGCATACGAAGTAGTCCCATTGTATGGTAGAAATTTGCCTGGTATCGATTGATAATAACTGGCACTCCTACCCCCTTGATGCCTTGAAAACCCACATTCTAATCGTAAACTTAAAACTAACTCAAACATGCAGCTTTTTGACTGACAAATTTGCCAAGGCACTCATGATGATTTTGAACGATACCTTTTTCATTGCATGACATGAGAAATTAATTAGAGATAATATTAACATAGCATACAAAGGAAACAAAACCTGAAAATGTAACAATAAATATAAGATCATGGGATTGTGTAAAAGATATACAAGCAGCACTCCCGCATACAAAAAGAAAGAAAAAAAGAAGGCACCGAACCAAGCATTCATGTCACTTTCCAGATTTGAGATAGAGACTGCATGACACTACGATTATGAAAGAAAAAACTAGTGCCCAAGCAATGGCATTTTAAGAACACCTTTTCACATGCAAATTAATGCAAACATTTCATGAGAGTATAACTTCCATTAAAGCATGCTATGTCACTACACTACCTGATTTTTCATCAATGAGTTTGGCATAGAAAGAGGACAAGACCCACAAAAAATTGATTTTAGTTGAAGATCTGATTGAGGTTTCCATCTGAAGCTTCAAGGTTAGGCTCCTAACATGGAGACAACACATAATCTGCCAATTTTTTTTTGAAGCAAAACATTCTTCAAGAACCTAATAGGACATCTTTAATGATGATGTCAGATGGACCTCCCCATTGCTGCAACCTGGAGCGTTATCCTTACAGTCCATTTATTCTTTCTACTGAAATCCCTTGATCTAGTGATAGTTTTAATTTCACAATTCTGAAGAAAGACCATATGAGCCCAACAAATTTGGGAATGGATCCAAACATGTCGGCATATGCCTGACCGAAGAGTCCATCCAGTTGGGATTTTCTACACTCAGACAGCAAATATGGCCAATATCCAGGTAAATATTACATTATTTGTAATTTATATAACACATATTGGCAATTAGTTTTTTAAGAGAACAAAAGAAAGATTTGACAAGCCTCAGGTAAAAAAGATAACATATTTTATTTTGAAAGCATTGCATAATTAGAATATGATAATAAACATTGCGTTGACCTCTACAGCTATTTAAACTCCACTGATTTATTTTAAAACATTAAAGTTATGAAATAAATTTAGATCTATTCAAATTTCTAGGATCAACTTAACATGGTAGCCTAGTTTTCTGTGAGACTACTTCCATATCAAACCAACCAAAAGAAATATACATATATTTTTTTCAAGTGTTTCATGCCAAAGGATACAATGTATAGAAAATTCCAGGGCATTTTAAGAAAAATGAATACATATATTTATGAAAAAATTTACACAGGTTTGCAAACAAAACAATGGAGTTTTTATTTGCCTTCTTAGGGTAAATATGGCGTTCATGATGCTATCAAAAACTTCATATGATTCCGCAGATTGTAACAATAATCATGACAAGAATTTTCTGGAAGTAGCAAAGGTATGGTGAGGTAAAACTCATGATTAAGATAAAATACATTGCACATTTCTAATGATTTTGAAACTGTAAAATAGACTTAATTGGGCACATTCATAATGATTTTGAAAAAAAATAAAGCAGATTCAACTATTTGCATGATCAATTTTTGACATCCGAATTTGCTTTATGCTGTAAATGTAAGAACAGAAACATGAGATTTTGAACCGAGTTATCGATCACAGTGGAGAGTGAGAAACTCCAAAAATCCAAGATCATCATTCCCTTTGCTGATACAGTCAACCTTCTATTAATTATACATTGACATCTTTGGATGTTGAAAAGAAGTTTAAATACCCTGAAAGTCTTCTGAAGTAATTTAGCAGAACCTGTGAGATAATCCGTAATATTGCCCATGAAGTGCCATAAAATACTTCATACTGCATTGGCATAATTGAGTGATGCATTGCATCAGAGGACACAATGACAAGAAGAAAATACATCAGTTGCTAAAGTCAGATGTGCAATGCATGTATGGCCCTAACCCGCAGAATATTTAATGGAAGGACATGATCCTATTAACTGATAATACAATTTGCATTGTATTTATGTAACTTGTTAAATACATCAACTGTTAGTTGACATAACCCCTACTTGTTTCTCTCTTTGGAGAAAGAGAGGGAGAGGATCAAATAGTGGGGGGTACATATACAAAAAAAAGGGATTATATATGACCCAATTCACTATCCCAAACCTGACAAAACAGTGACGAGCATTGGAGACTAATATGGAGATACATAAGCTGATGATTAACTCATATTTACATATAGACAACAAGTACATAAGTGCTTCTTTAGTTGATCGAGAAATTCAATATATGCAGATCCATAGCCTTAATTGCAACATTTGGAAGCAAGAATTTGGGCCCCAATTGATACTGGTCCATACTGGGCATTCTGGATTGGAGCAGCTGGGATGGATCCATTACCAGCTGATTTGCCCTGAGACCAGTCAGGACATGGTCAAGATCCGAGAATGCCAAAATAAACTTATGAATATGTCCTTCTAAAGTACCTTAGCTATAACTAAAGCACCAAATTAAAAAAAGCTAAAAAAAAAGAGAACAATTCCCAATGGGTGCTAAAATCAACACCAGTACCATAAACCTAATAATGGGCTCAAAAAGCTTCATGTGGTCCCAACCAAGCACTAAAAACAACCTCAAGAACATTAACAAGCATCAAACAAACAAAAAAAACAGCAAATGGAAAAAAAAAACTCTGGTATGTTGCCGAGACGAAAGAGTATATCATGTCTCAACATAAGCATTTTTGAAACCATACTGACCCGATGCCTGACAAGTACGGGCACTAGGGACAGGACTAAAATCTTTGTTTGGAAGAAAGCATCTAGGGACATGGCATTACTGATTATATTGGAATCACATTGCCCCTCAAGATAAAATGAGAAATAATCAGTTGAAACTTCGTACTTGGATATCCTTCTCTTATATCTTTAAGCAGATGACAGAAACCATTACTTGCACACAAGAATATTGAAATATCTTTATTGCACCATAATTGCAAGATTTTGTGGTGGGCTTCAGATGACATGGAAATAACGGGCTTTAGGCTTCCAATATTCAATAGCATCATCCTTTCTAAGAAGAAAGAAGGGACAGCTAACATTGCAGATTCATGTTGCTTTCAAGTGTCAACCCTTAATTTCTTCAGGATAGCTAGTGCTTTTTTACCAAAGTAGTAGTAAAACTGTACACCGCCCCTAGTGCATGGTATATATTTGTGTGCATAAGTTCCTATTCCACTGGGTGAGGTGTTTAGCTGGAAGAAATTAATGCATTTGCAAGGAAAAACAAAACTCAATATGCAGTATATACAAGAAATGGGTACAGATGCAACACCATTAGCCTCTACTCCTTGTACATAGCACTGCCCTCTTGTGCGCAAACTTATTGCAGTGGATAAGAAACATACGCAACTCGTTTCCTTATTTTTTGGTTAGTCTCTCTATGTGTCATTTTGTGGGGGTTGGGTGGGAAAACAGTTGTTTTATATAAGGAGAATTCCCCTACTTTCACTCTCATGGAGATTATGTACTTTCCATTCTATCCTTGACCTAATAACTTCATCTTTACATTACTAATTAAAATAAAGAAAAAAGATGCACAGCTGTACTTTCGGTACTTAAACAATTGTGTGTTTTCATTCTTAAAAGTGATCATGAAGGCCAGGTATTTGTATTGTTGCTCTACCAGTGGAAGGAACCAAATTCTGGTTGTTTATACCTTACATCCAACAAATTCAATTCCAAAACTGAAAGGGTAGTAAAATAGTAATATATCCATGTAATGGAACAGACTAGTATCAATGACAGTCTGCGGCTTTTGGAAAGTAGTTGCATAAAACAAGTCTCTGAAAAAGAAAAGACCTTGCACCAAGCTCTAAGAAAGCAGTTGAAACATAATGAAATTTATCCATCAGAACTTTGTAGTCCTTTGCTCCACCTAGGGAAAAAAAAAAATTACAATTAGCAAGACTTTCAAGATATACATTGGAGACATCAATGCCATATATTTAAGAATTAAGACAGTGAAGACTTCAATCATCACTTATGATCATAGACACAAATCCTTAAACCAGAAAATGACTATATCTAAGCAAGGATCCAGCATTCAAGAACAAAAGGAGAAAACCAGAAAGTAAACTAAAATCTTATCAAAAGAAGGTTCTTCATTGTCTAGGCACTTGAATCTGAGATCTAAAAAAATAAAATGGTTTCTAATACAAGGAAAATCACAGATACTGTGCTTAAAAAAAGGTAAAATAGATATCAAATAAATTCATGAGAAAAAGGAGAAAATTGCATTTAAAGGATTACATCCCTTACATGAGAAATGCCAGTCGCGTTCATATATGTGATGATGGAAAGACTCCAGAATTGGCACTTTGATGTCAGAAGGTATGCTAGTATCATCCTCTGCCATTAAGTTAGGAATAGTGGAATTAGATAAGAAGCTCACTCTTCATAAATTTCTTCAGGAAACATAGCAAGCTGAAACATGTAATGATCGTGAGATGCTTTGTAAACACCAGATTTAATAACATGGTTTAAAACCAATTATATTAATACTATGATACCAATTTGGAGCCAAAGGAAAAATATTCCATTTCACATAAGAAAGCAAATTCATAGCCAAACATGTTGTCGACCAATGGACCAACATTGATAATGGCTCTGATCATTCCCTCATTTTCAAGCTCGTATCTTGCCATAGACAGCCTTCAAATCCACAGCATATCAGCTTTCTTATATGCACGCATCACCAACTTTATGTGCTCAGATATGCTTCTTGCCCATGTATTTGTTAGGACCGTAGGCGTTGCCATCTCACTAAAACCCGCAGGTGATAGTGAAGGCTTAACCATGGTCTTTAAACCGACTATCCCAAGCGCCCCCCCGGCGTTTGATTACGACTTGGCCCACACCAGCCTCCGCCGTGAGCGAGCATTGCTGACTTGGCCCACACCGGCCTCCGCCAACAACCCCCCCAGCAAGCGAGCCCTGCTGACTTGGCCCATACCGGCCTCCGCCAACAATCCCCCACCCCCAGCAAGAGAGTTTTTTTTTTTTTTTTAATCGCTTATCCTGGGAATCAAACCTGTGCCGCTGGCTCTGATACCACTGTTAGGACCGTAGGCGCTGCCATCTCACTAAAACCCACAGGTGATAGTGAAGGCTTAATATGGTCTTTAAACTGACCATCCCAAGCACCCCCTGGCCTCCGTTGCGGGCGAGCATTGCTGACTTGGCCCACACCGGCCTCCGCTGTGGGCGAGCATTGCTAACTTGGCCCACACCGGCCTCCGCTGTGGGCGAGCATTGCTGACTTGGCCCACACCGGCCTCCGCCAACAATATTAACCTTGATTTTATTGTGTCTTCAAATTATGAATTTTTTCCCCTTTTTTGAGAAACTAAGGAGGGTAATAACTTGCAATGAACCTTTTTTCTTGATTATTTACATTTCCTTTACACACTCAGTTTACTATATTTTCATGGCTTATTTCCTGAAATTTTTCAATGTTTGCCAAGTAACAAACTTTCGCTTGACTTGTAAATCCTACTTTTTTTACAGAAGTTGACTTTCCTTCTGAATTTTAAGTGTTATTGAGCCTTTAGTTTATGAGATTGTTAATTATTTTGGAATGATTAGCTCCTAAATGTGGGGTATTATGGTCCTTTGGCATGTTTATCTTCTCTTTCTCTTTCTCTGGTTCTTCTCGTTTTTCTCTTCTTTCTACACTATCAGGTTGAAAAATTTCCTTTGCTTCTCCCTTTATTTTTGACTGCATGTATGTCTGTGTTTACATCAGCTTCCTGCATAACTGCATATCTTGGTTTTTTTAAGATCTGAGTGTCGTTAGGCTTCTTCTGATTTCATCTTAAACAAGTGTTCAATTTTGAGTCTAAAATGATATCTGTGTGATGTTAAGGTCATCCTTCCATAAAATTGAATGGCAAATCTACAACACTTGGAAACAAAGCAGGTATTGATGTAATTGTACAAAATTAGTTATGAGGTTTGCCCAATTAAGTGCTCGGCAGGTATTGATGTAATTGTACAACATTACATTATGGGGATTGCCCAATTATGTGCTCCTAATGTGCCTTCAGTTCTTACACTCATCAAATTCGAGCAGGGGTTGCTTGATTTGCTAATCCAGTTTTTCACTATAATTATCAACAATATTCTTCAAATAGCTACGTGGGAGCTAAGATCTAGTGCCTGGATTTGCAAAATCAACCACAAAATTGAGCCCCTAATCAATTTTATCTTAATCTAAACAAAAAATTATATTACCTTCAAAGCAAGGCTTCAAGTTCTCAATCTAAATGCAAAATTGGAAAGCACAGGCTCAGTTCATTGGATCAACTGGCAAATGAATGATCAATTGAAATGTTATATTACATTCTTAATAACCAAGTAATGACATCAAAAGATATAGATGCATGCTTTTCACTGGCATGCTTGTTTTGTGCTTCATCTTGTGATGTTATGAGAAGAAATTAGTATCTATTACATCAGGTACATATCCCAAAGAAACATTTCAAGATAAGTAACCTGTTGCGATGATCTAAAAGATGCGAGGACCAAAAATGAATTGTGATTAATGCTTGATTTGAGAAAATAGACTCAACCAAAAAACTGTAAGATTCAAGATGATGGAAACAGACCAACAGTATCAAGGGCTCTGAGGACCAGATAGAAAATGCAAACCTGCACAAACAAAAAGAGCTAAAATACGGTTACAAGTCTTTCTATGGCTAACTCATCGGAAATGATGAGAGATATTGAAGCAACATAATAAAAGAATGTATATCATCACTTTAAAAGAAACATCAACTTTATAGATGCCAAAGTTAGTTTTCGTATCAAGTCATTTATAAAATGATGTATTAGCAATCCCACCTTCTGTTTGATGGAAGAGCAAGAAAATTGCATATAAGTGAAAAGTAGTTATACAAGAAGTGAGTAGAGATTTTTTTAAAAAAAATGGAAGGGTTTTTTTTTGGCATAAACACTACTATGGGTCTTACCACCACCCCACTATGGATCTTTTTATATTTCCAAAATAGAGATAAGAAAATAAACAAGAAGATCACATTATCATCATAATAAATTAACCTTTCTTACCACATTAAACCTCACAAAAATCATTCCCAAAAACCAAATTAATTCCAAGAACAACCCCCAAAAAAAATCATCACCAAAATAAAGAAAATCGAATATTTTGAATGTTACGGCGTCATCCGATGCCAACATCACATAAGGGAACAAGATTGCATACCAATCCAACATTATAACCAGCATAAACACGAAAACCAACAAGAAATCCAAGAAATTAGCGGGGAGAAAGAAGAGATGGAGAGAGAGAGAGAGAGAGGTTACCGCATTTCGGAGCTCGGGGCCGAGCTGCTGGATGACGAGGGCGAAGCTCCGAGAGACCTTCTGGAGCATGGTGTAGGAGAAGCCCCAGTGCGGCTCCGCCGGGATCTGTTTCTTGATCCGATCCGACGCCATCTTCAGCTTCACCAACGCGTACAAATCCTCCGGGTGTTCCACGATCGCCCCCAACAACCCCATCTCGCTCTCTCTTCCCCTCTCTCTCTCCCCCCCTCTCTAGTGCTTTCCTTCTATTTAATGCCGCCTCTCCGTCGGCCACCGGTTTTATTTCTTTCGGGAATAAACTAATTCCCGGCCAAGGTTTTTATCCTGGCGTATATTTGTTCCCTCCAATTTCGTGGCGATTCCCTCTCCTAAAACCGCCCGGCGGGGCTCCGATCCGGGTCTAAGAATTCTAAACCTGGCTGGACCGGGTAGAGATTGGGATAAGTAATCCAGCTCCCGGGCACCCGATTCGGAATAGATTCCTTCCTATTTTAAATTTCACACGATTATCTTGCTCGTGCGAAGACGTTTTTGGGGCGCCCGTCAAGTTCCCGTGAAAGAAAAAAATTCTGCAGGCCAATTGATTTGGTAGCGCACCAAATCCAGCAAGATGCACAAAACACGTGACAGGAGATGTTCTTGTGATGGAAAGGGGCGCCCCCTAAGCGGCGGCACCGGTGCTGCGACCGTGGCTGTCGTGTATCGAAGCCTTCACGTGAGGAAGCATGTGCACTTTTCATCAAAAAAAAAAGGAAGCATGTGCACTCGTGCAGTCTCGTCCCTAAATTTGCGCGAGACCACCAAGCACGTGGCGAGGATTTCCCCGCTCGCAGGCGGTGCGGTTGTCTCGGCACGGAAGCCCGCCAAAAGGGCTTTCTAGATTTTACACCAGTCAACGAAGAGGAATCACCAGCCAAAGCTCATCCGAGATGGAGGTAGAACGCGGGATGCCGTAAGAGTCCATGAGAGCGGAAAAAGGACGGCAGCGTTATTACATCTTTCTTTGAAAAAAGTTATGCTTTCAATGTCCGTTTGGCTGATAAAATGGAGTTCCAAATAAAAAAATTATACTTTCATCGTGGCATGCGGGAGGTGGTTAAATGTCCACATATGTAGAGTAGGAGAGACTAGAGAGCCAATGAAACTTTTTTAATTTTCTAATGTTGGGGACTTTTCTTATCTCAGTAACTCTATATTTTCCATGACTAACTTTTCACCATCCAAATAATTTTTTTTAGAAAGTTAATTCCAGCAAAAATTTACCTGCATATGATTGCTTGTACAAGGAACCAAACATAGCCTTAGTCATAGGCAAGATGAAAAAATATTTTTTAACATACATCTCGCTTTTGGATGGAACCCTCGCATTCATGGTAGGCCTGAAGACATTGGATCCTCTCTAGCTCGAGATTCTTCCATTTTTTGGCTAATTCAAGGACACAGTTCCCTCACCAATACGTGTCCATAGGGGTGATGACCATTGGGAATTGCACATCCTAAGGCTGTGTTTGGCTGGCCGACAAGGCGGATTAAAATTTTGTTAATCTCTTTTCTCTTATTTTTGGGATGGGAGAAATGGTTGATTCCACATTGCAGGGGCTTTATTCCGCGATCTGACTCCTGATTTCTTTCATGGAACATGTGAGAAGCCCTTCTTTTGGGACCATGGAAAAGTGTCGGGTGGATTTTAGCCAAAAAAAAAAAAAAATGTGTCGGGTGGATATCTTGTATCTTATACTCTTTTTTATCCAACAAAACACTCAATTCAGTATCCGAGTAAACTCACCTTTTTTTTGTAAAAAAACAAAATATTTTTTAAAAAAATATGGTACTCTATTTTTTTCTACTCCTAATTTATTTAATCCTAGAATATTTTACTCATATGAAACATGGAGTAAATTTAAATCTTTATATTTTCTTTCTCGTGTTCCATTCAAAAGAAAGTTTTGCCCATCTTAGTGCTCCAATCTGCCTGGGAAAGCAGTTGGTTGGCAATCAATGACTTCAACAACAGGTCTGTCTTTGGGTGATTCGTCGACGGTCATTGATTGTATCGTCAATAATGAAAGCTGTCATCATCCTTCATTGTGTGCAATCCACTTGCTATGTACAAAGCTCTCGTCTTAAACTCACACATACATGGAAGGCAATCAAGTAGCTGGTGTCTTGCTTACTATAGCCTGTGGCCTTTCCAAAACCACCATTTGGTTTTCTAATTTCCCAGAATTCACCCGCATTTGGGTTTCTAATTTCCCTGCTCCAATTTCTTATCTTGCTTCAGCCGCATGTAAGAGCATTTAGGTAACTTTCCTGTTGAATGGGTATGTAATAAGAATATAAGATTTAAAAGTGGTCGAGGGGACACTGGTGATCAAGCTGATGCGGTCACCAATGTGGCCTGTGAGAAAGGTGCCTGGTATTGCTAGTTCTGAGTTCAGCATACACCAACTGCTTGGCACAAAACATTGAGGTGACATCTAAAACAATTATTCCTGTTTTACGGTCATCTTACCTATGTAGACCATTGAACACAAGAAAGCAGTGGAAATGTCACCTTCGTCCAAGGACAAATATATCCATTGCCATCAGACTTCATGCAGAAAATGGCCTAATACAATCATAATATAAATGATCAGACCATGTCCGAAATTAAAGGGATCCAATCACAAAAAGCTTCACCAACCCACGCTTCAAAGCATTAGATATATAGGTTCATCAAGGGCAAGCTAATAGTCCAGCGGTCATCTTAAGTTCTTAACTAATGGATATGGAAATTCGGCAATCCACAGAAGGGGCTACTGTGTTTACAGCATAAAACTGATTAACACAGGCAGCAATTCATAAAAAAAGAAAAGAAAATGAAATAAGGTTACTCCAAAATAGTTGGATTTAAGTAACATAAATGGTAAACTTCGAGGTTAAATGAAGAGGAGACCAGCAAATGCAACCATCCAATAGAGATAGGCTTATAAATGAGGTTTCTTACTATGCATATCTAATCCACAATAAGGTTTTCGTGACTATAAATCTTGAGATACAGCAGAATAGTACAAGTTCCTTCCGCAAACCCAAGACTTGACAAAGATATCATACAATGCCCCAGACACACCAACCATCGATGACTGATCTCTAGATTTATCTATTCTGTGACCAGCATACCTGTATCTCTCATAGGATCTGGGAGCTGCATAATTAAATTTCGTGAACCAAGTCAGAAGTCAGCATGTTGCATGATAACTAGAAGATATAAAAATTTAACACTTATTACAACCATTCACTTCATCTAACAGCCAGCAAACAAATTCCGGCAACTGCTTATACAGCTTGTGTCAGTATCATAGACTACACCTCGAAGAAAAGTTTAAATAATGGTCTATTTTCATGGTTTCAGCCGTGATGTATGGGTCTGAGGAAACTGCTGGAAGCCTTCACAACCATCTTTAGTTTGTAAAACTGGATTAAACCTTTCAGAGAAATAAAACGTGGGCAAAACAGAGGACATATCATTGGATAAGGACTTTGACATTCAAATACAGGAAAAACCACTCAAATCTTCATATTCATATGTGCATTCCAAAGCCTCATCCGTGCCATAATTATTCTTATGCTATTTAAAAGAACCCAATATTATGAACTCCCTAGTGGCACATTTACAACTCCAAATCATCTATCTCATTACTTGGGAAGCATATTCAGACATTGTGTCCAGACAAATGGTTTTGTAATATATTGTTTTAAATTTCAATTAATATGCTATGATACAGAGCAATACTGACAAACGTGAGGTCAACGTATAATGGTGCATGGCATTTGAATATAAGCAGGTATTTTTTTGTATGAATAGGGTCACAATTCAATCTCAAATTCAATACAATATGCTTACTCTTTATAACTCAAAGAAAGATGTTAAGACAGGGTTTTCATCATGTCATAGTCCTCATTTAAGTTGATAACATCCAGTTCAATAAAATTTGCAAACAATATACTCAACATATTCTGGTAACTCCTATCTCATGTAAGTTCTCCCTTCAACCTTATCCTAACTCCTAGATTCACAATTTCTAAACCTTTGCCAAATATATGCAGTTTATGTTAAACGGGTCAAAATTTTCTCCCTCTGCAAACAGTTTTGACATTGTGCAATGTGCTCAATCCCTATGTTTAGATTTTTGAAACTCAGCAACAAACCCTAACAATACAAGCACAATGTCACAAACTATGTTCTCAACGCTTGACAACAAGTTTTACTTCACCACAATGTTTTCAAGGTTTCTTGGTCTCTGTAACCACAGCATCTTATTTAGGAAGGGGGAATCTCTGTACTGAAGTCTTCCCCAACAAGATGTTATGGCTGCCGTAATAGAGATACCAGAAATAATGATAAACATGACAAAAGTACAGAGCCTATAGCTAGACTACTCCCAAGAAAACTGTGTGCATCATCAATTTGCAATATTTCTATGAAAACGAGATATGTAAATTTTTTTTAAAAAAAAAGAAAGATGTGAAAATGTAGTTCCTTTTGGCGGGAACAACAGGGCAAGCCCCCTTACAGAAGTTCAAGTATACAATTAAAATTAACCAAAACCAGTAAGCCATGTGGGAAATACTAATTCAAACTTGCACAAACTGAAGTATTTGGCCAAAAAAAAGTAATTTAGTGCATAATTTTATATTTGGATGAAGACCTTTTTTCTATGAGGTTTGCAAGGAAAAAGGCAGCCTATAGTTGCTTCCGCAAGCCTTGATTAATTGAAGAACAAGATTAGATGCCCGCACCTTTTGTGCTCATGATCATCCAAGTGTCAACCTTCAATTTAAGTACTAGAAAAGAATCGATACAAGTGAAAAGAACTCATCAAGATAGTTTCAGACACATACTTTACCTTAAGACTCACACAGATTTTTCTTTCCTCATTCTAGTCTCAGAGTTATACCTCAAGCCAGTAACATATGACCTCCAAAACTTTCCTTATCCTCACATCCAAACCCTAAAACTAACACCAAACCTCATCCTTACAACCTTAATGACCCTAGCGTAACTAGTTTCCTTATCCTGATACTACATTCAGTTCAATACCAGAACTGTTATAGACGTCAGCAGAAAAGAAAAGTTCCTCCAACCACCTTCTTTCACCATTCAAACTCTATTTTCTTCGTCCTCCATTGGTCCTAAACATTAAAACCCACGAATATCCTTTCCCATAGCCTTTTTTCAGTCTTCTTTGTTCAGATCCATCCTATAAGAATTTCTAGACAGCAATTACCACTCCTTTTAAACCATTATTTTTTCCTTGCATCCACTGTGCGACCATCCCCCTCTCCCAATTGTGAAATCTAGCTTAAAATCACAACAGTATGCTTAACATTTGTCCTCTCTCCTTCCAATCAGCAGTCGAGCACTTAATTTTGCAGTCATAGCAAATGTGAAGTGCCCTTGATTATCAATCGGGTTGCATACTAACCAATTCCTTCAACAGCATATGCAGAGCACATGCCTATCACCGTTAGGAATTAACCATAACATAGAAATGCACTGCCATGAAAATAAAAATGAGCATAATTCCTTCGAACAATTACACTGAAAAATTTAATTTCCTAAAAAAGAATAAAAAAATAAAGAGTACCTACAAATTTTCCTCTCTTGTGGAAGGGTTTGTCTTACACTCCTTAATCTAGCTAGAAAACCAAATCTAGACAGCCATTGCACACACTAAACAAAATCCATCCCATGTCAGAATGAAAGAAAGAAAGCATCAATTCGCTATACAGAATCCCAGTTTTGGGTTCCAAAACCTAAAAATCATCAGCAAGAACCAGCATGATCAAATAACATTACCTACCAGCAAATTTTCTTTTCCGTTCTTAAAAACAAGTCACATGGAGAAGAAAATTTTATACCTTAAGTAAACTATCAGCGGCCATCATGGCTCGGTCGGCCAGCACGTTAGCCTCGCAAGAATGGACGGTCTCAAACTGGCCGACGCTGAGCTTCTTGGTGATCCAGCCGACATCGAAATAGATGAAGTCGGAGGGAGGAAGGTCGACCTTGATGGCTTCGACGTCGAACCAGATGAAGAAGCGGCGCACCTGGATTCCCTGGAGGTCCTCGATGCTGCCATACTTGACGACGCCGGTGATCCGGGGCTCGTAGTAAACCAGGTACTCGAACTCCACGTAGCAGGCGCCCTCCAGCTCCACCACGAAGCGGCCGTCGTTGGAAAGTTGGAAAGACGTCACCGTGTCCGGAAGGAGCCCCGGCGGGAGGCCGTACTTCGGCAGCAGCTCGTACACCGTCGTCCCGTTCGACGGCGACGGCGTCGCAGCCTCCAAGACGGCGGCGCAACCGCCGAAGAGGAGGAGAAGGGGGAGGGAGAAGAGGAGGAGACTAGGATTAGGGTTAGTGAAGGATGCCATGGTTGGTTGGGGATTTTGGGAAGAAGAGGAATGGAGGAGAGGTCAAGAATTTGGACGGGATATATAATAAAGAGATCGGTAGGTCGTTTTCTCGCATCCAATGTTCCTACGGATCACGTTTGTATAGAGAGATCCGATACCGCTCCACATCCCGTTCAATTCGAGGCCGGAGTTGATGCTGATAGCTTGTACCCTCGTACATGTGGAATTTGAGAGGAAATGGGAGGAAGAGACCTTTCTTTTTTTCGGAATTTGTCTATGATTGGATCTGGTGTAACATTATTAACAGAAAACAGCATCGTGGGAGGACAAGTGTCAGGTTTGGTGTGCGTAAAGTGACAGCGAGTAATTACGGATTTTTTTAACGCGAAGGGGAGAAAGTGTGATTAGCTTATTTTTGTCGTTGTGTTTACTAAATAGTTTTTTTTAGACTTTTAGTATTGATCGAAAACGTTAAGAAAACAAAAAAAAAGGGCAAGTTGGGTGGTAGGTGGGAAAAGAGCTCGGATCCGGTAAGTTCACCAGATACATGGTCCCGTCACCGCATCCGCGATAATGAAAGCTGAGAAAAAAATTATCCATACCATTTTAACCAAGCTCGAGTTCTCCCTTCTGCTGCCTCCTCCAGTATAGATTCAAATAAATGACACTGTAGCTAGGCATGTCTGCACAAGAAAGAACATCAGTTCTCCACAGCTATTGGCATCATCTGATTGAAGTAGTTTGGTTTTGAACAGAAAAAAAAAAGAATAATTATACCTATCCAGAAATAATAGAATTACATACTATTATTTGAAGAGCTAAATTTAGAAAAAATAAAGTAATTTTTGCTGAATGCCATCTTCAACAAATACAAGTTATCAATTGAAGCTTTTGCTCAATGTAGTCTAATAGCATGATCTTACATTAATTAACATCAACACAAGTAGGAGAAAAAATAATATGATGAATATGTTTCAGTACATATTTTGATTATTCCATAGTGTTATTTCCAGCATTACATGTATTTCTCTCATTTTCATGTACATAGTAAACAGCAAGGTTAATCCCATTGACTACTCACCATTTTAACTTTTTCAGCTGATCTCCCATCAGGTCTCAAAAGCCCATGGCAACTTAAATTTGCACCTGCTATTTTGACCCGCTATACATATGTTTATGCAAGATATATTATGAACAACAATAGCACAACTAGCCCATCACCAGAACATACTTCGATCCATGGCACACTATACCAGCCCAAACCGAGCGGTACGGAGTGCATCGTACTGTACCGATTCAGTACTAGTATCCGATATAGATAGCGTACCGACATTCGGTATGCCAAAAAAATTTCATACCATACTGTATTGACACTGTGTTTGTGTGGCACCGGTACCGAAACAGTGAACCTTGCTTCGATCTTTCATTGGTAGATAATAGAATACTATAAGAGGCATGAGAAAAGCGTAAACAAGTATCAATATTATAAAAAATTAAAACAAACATGCTAATCGAAGATAGTCTCGCAATCGATTCAAATAAATATAAAAAGGGGATATATTTATGTAACAGAAACAAACTGATTCTCTGCTGAAAAAGCAATGATATATGTGTTTCCAACATAATGTTAAAACCATTAATCCTCTCTGGTTCCATAGGTCCATAAGTTAAGCAGTGAAACTATAGCACATGCTATAGCGAGGGTAAACAGAAAAGGCAGATGAAAGGGCCAAACCATTCGGTCACATCCGCTTCATCGCTGCAGAACTGATCGGAATTACACCAGATGCAGAGACAAGAGCATCAACAAGAACATCATGGCAAGTGATAGGAATGACATCATCATCCATAATTTACATAGACTATGCAAGTGCAACTGCCAAAAGTCAAAGGAAAAGAAGAAGAAGAAAGGAAAAAAAGAAAAAAAAAAAGGATCTCGCCACTAACTTTCTCAACCAGTACTCCTATCTCACTGGCAAGAAGCCAACCATCGCCGATCTTCAGGACACAGCTCAACGCCCTGAAGAGGACTTTCAAGCCTTTTTCAGTAGATTTAGGGAGGTTCTAATCAAAACCGAGATCCCTCTACCCGAATCTCAAGCTGTCCATAAGATTGATGGGTATCTGAAACTTCCACGGGATGTAACAAACATAAAATGGGTATATATCTTATAGCTTTGGAGCCTACCGGACTTGAATTGCATATCCATTTAACAAAATTCACATATCCACTCGGAGCTGGCCCCAGACAAAAGCCAGCAAAACAGTCTAACTGAGTTTTGAATGGCTATAGCTCAAAATCAACAACTATAGTTAGTGACATATCAGTCTCTCCTAATTCGATAATGTACAGTGCATCAGATTATGTCGGTAATGCATATTTCAGGATATAGGTATGCCAAACAATGCATGATGGTGAGATTAACCAAACAACTAGCATAAAAATAGCTGATGGTATATGGATATAAATTTGATATATAAGAAATATGGACATATAAAAATTGATGTACCTAGAAGAGGCTGTTTCCACCTATGCTCCATGGCTAGCTCCTGGTATTTCTTCAGGAATACATCGTAGTAGCTTTTGAGCAGCATCCATTCAAAATAGAAGCAGGGAAAAAAAAAGAAAAGAAAAACCACAAAGGCATCATAAAAATATATCGAAGGTTTTGAACCTACATGAGATAAATACTTCTTGAAAGTTAATTGTACTTGGTATTCCAGTGAACCTTTGTAAGTAGGATATATTTGATAGCCAAAAAAATTCTTGCTTAATCTTTGTAAGTAGGATATATTAGATAACCCAAAAATTTCCTACTTTGAGATTCTCGGATGGGATCAACTACTTGGTAGTCTAAGCTTCTTGTCATTCTAAATGCCTCTAATGGATGGGATGCAAGTGAAGAATTTAAAGGTGTTTAAAGGTTGACAGGGTATTAAAGTTCTAAGTCGAAAAAGCAGCTAACTGGGGGTTGAGCTAAAATTCCAGTCGGCGCATTATGCATTTGAAATGCATGGATTTCATCCCATAAATTGGTCATATTATTTCTGACATGATCTAAAAAATATAGAAGAGTAAAAAGTCTGTTTTAGGATGAGGTAACAAGTCATAAAGGTTATTATTACAGTGCTTCAACAGCTGTAATTTAATTAAACAATTAGTGGACCCATAATTTAATAGCAGATTATAAAATGCTTATAAATTTCAGTAATAGTTTTACCACATGGCCATTAACTGGCATTATAGAAAACATGGCATCACTTTACTGGATGTCTGGATGCAACTTTATGCTACATAAGAATTAGATTCTTCGAGCATTTGATCTGAAGGTGGCAGTATAAATTTTCTGGTCAGAATGGGATCCTCCAACACCATCCAAACAATAGGCATTGTCATCAATGTCAACTTGGCTTAACGGATCCTCTTTTTTTTTAAGATTATAGGATATATCTGTCTCTCTAATTTCCCCTATACCTCCTCTGTCCTATTACTGACACCATATACTATCATCCATTTTCTGCTCCAAGAACTACTGCCCTTGTATTTTGTGCTAGATGGACACTAGGAAACAACACAGCAATGAACGATACAACGTGGCACTGCAAAAATGGAGTGTCCTAATGACATTAGCCAGAAGTTTCAGCACTTGTTATGGAACTTTGGAGTGTCATGCCCATTTTGTGCTAGATGGACACTAGGAAACAACGCAGCATGGAATGATACAATATGGCACTGCAAAAATGGAGTATCCTAATGACATCAGCCAGAAGTTTTGGCACTTGACATGGAAAGTGTCATGCCCAATGATACTGCAAGGCAACTGGCGACACTTTAATATATTCATCTATGTGGCACAAGACATTACCATCCCCAAATGTCTTGACTCCTGAAAATCATGGTGAAATGTCATATATTTCTTTTCTTTTGTGTTTCTAATGTAAATGGCATGAACGAGAGCTTTTTACAAAAAGCATCACTGACTAGCCTACTTGGTCTAGTAGTAAATTTATTTCAAATGTTTGAATGTGGCATATACTTCATTTTTGGATTGTGCAATAGTGTCTCTCCCTCAGGCCTTTCAGAGGTTAAAGTATCAAATACTTTGAGAGATCTACACACATGGCACCAATGGCAAGTGTCTTCATAACACTGCTTGTGACACACAATGGGGTATCCAAGTATCACCTTGAAGGATAAATTAGTGATTATTGTAGCGGGCCAAGCGAATTCAACAAATCCAATACTCAAACAATTCTGCCCAAGGTTATGAGTTGCCTAAGGTTCAAAATGAAAGAGTATTTCAATCAGAAAGTTATGAGACATATAATTCCTCCTCTCCACCACGGCCTAGTCGTCCATGTCTATCAAAGGCAACTCTGCAAGTGTATAACTAAATAGATAAGAATCAATATTCCATTTAGGTTAAGAACGGAAATCAAGGAAGAAGAAATAAACTTGCGAGGTAATAAGATAATGTCAACAGGGTGACTTGCCAGCATAACTGTAAATCGAAACTCTTCAGATTAGAACATCGATTTACCGACCTATGAAATCACAGTTCATTGATTTTAAAATGGATTTAATACTTAATGATGACAGCAGCAATATATTCACCCTTTATAATACATATGATCTTCATCAGACCTGAGCGAGAATTAGAAAAGCAAAAGGATGGAAATTTGTTTTAGCACGCTCTCATTGATTGAAATTGACTCATATACAACCATGTACATTTTCCCAATTTAAAGATCACAGGTTATATCCATTCCATAAATCAATCACAAGGATCAGAAAAATGGCTCACAATGATTTGGAGGATCAGCAGCAGCAAAAGAAGTTTTCAGAAAGCATAATACAAAAATCTAGCACATGCATATACAGTAACATGATCGATCATGGCCCCTATCAACATGATGAAGACACCTGATACATGTACTTAGATGCTTATGATAATGCCTTTTTTTCCCATATTAGAGCTTGGAATGCATGTGTAGCTTATATCACAATCTAGCTAAGAATGGTTTAATAGTAACATTAAAGTTATGAGATTCTTGAGTAAGCCTCCAGGCCTAATCCAAAAATCGAATTTAACCTTGTTCATACATTGCTTCAAGGTCAAACATATAAACCATATAAACCACTTTCCTTGTCAAGAATGGGTTTTGAATGCTAGTCGAATGACAAGTTTTATGCAATAGTCCACTTGCAACTTCCATTTTTGTCATTGCAAGATAACTATATATTTTTCTGGTGCAACTTAATACTACTTGACTGCTTTAGGAATTGAAGATCCTACCTCCAAAATATCTCATAACCATGAAACCATGAAATGAGAGGAAAAATAAACAAAATGGTATATAATATATATATATATATATATATATATATATATATATATATATATGCATGCACGTGTGTAAGTATATATGTATGTATGTGTGTGTATATATATATATATGTGTGTGTATATATATATATATATATATATATATATATATATATATATGTATGTATTATGTATATTGTATATGCGTATGTATGTACATAAGCCAGTGATTTCTATGAGTAGAAACTTTACCTTCTTCACGTTGATCTCCATCAGCATCTATTGGGGATGGCAGCAGAAAACAACTTTGCATTTTCTATGAGTAGAACACATAAGAGATATCAACATTCTTATGTTCAAGCATTTGATTGCATATAATATATTCACATAGATAAAGCCCTCGATTATGAATTAATTGCAAAGTTGATTTTTGCGTTTTCCTTGACTACAATGGCAACAGAAAAGATCAGTTCCCTTTGGCATTATTCAATATTAATTTCATGGTATCCGACATCTGTCATTTGACCAGGGGCTACCTTTATAATGCGCTTTCATCAGTGTTCATCCTCCAGAAAAGTTCGCCCGTGCGGCCGTGGCACACTCCAAACAAGTGCTCATATGAATAGACAAAAACTTCTCCTTTCTACGACAAATGTACAAACACGTGAATGCCAAGTCACTACCTACCCCTAAACTACAAACTGGGAATAACCGCACCACTTGCCCCAAAAACTTAAGCTGATAGGATGCGGTAGAATTTATTTATATATTTGATATTTTCTTACATTTAGTTTGCACAAGAAGGAAAATTGAAACAAACAAAGAATCGCATTACACTATCGGCATCAGCAAACAACTGCACTCTCAGACAGTACCAACACCCAGCAGATCCAAATCCGAATCGAAC